>NC_047105.1:134102587-134232757 GCF_902500255.1 Thalassophryne amazonica
CAGGGGGCCACTTAACAGCGGCTGAGCTTCAACCTGGTGTCAGGACTAGACGATACATCAGCCTGTGTCAAAGGTATAAAAAAAACCAAAACACAATGCTTCAAGGTTCTTCAGATTTTTAACCCATATTTTGGCTCTGAATTACAAAAGACAAACACAGACTGCCTGTCAGTTTATCTATTTATCATTCATGACTGATAAGAAATTACTGTGAGGATCATTCAGTGGATATAAAGTCCAGATCCTCATTCCATCTGCTGTAGACCCAGAAACCACACCTCCAAACACCACCATCTCAGTCCTCTGTGTGGTGCATCCAAAACCTCACAGGCCTAGAAGGCCATCCAAATTTCATTGAACTGACAAAAAGTTTGTTTCTACTTAAATGAAATCCAAGCATAATAATGTTGGTATATTTTTCAAATGTGTTTCATATTTACAGCTCTTTTTAATGAAGATATTTATCTGGGGGGGGCGGGATTCAATAATGAATATTTTATTTACCTTTTAATGCCGTATGCAGGAGGGCATGTGTGTGCGCATGCATCAACTTTTGAAAATACCGGAAGTTACCTTTGACCTCAGGTGACTGATGTCTGGGAGATGTCTTGTAAATGACTTCAGAGGTGTTACCGGGTTACAAAAACAGTGTTTTCAGTTTTACAAGTGTTTATTTCTCACAAACCTTTACATAATATATGATACACAGAAAGACAGCAGTTCTGGAGGGCTTTCCACCATGTTGGATTAGGAGTAGGGACGGGTATCAAAATCTGGTTCCTGTTAAGAACCAATGAGAAATGATTTGCTCCACCGACATCAACACCCTTTTTGCTTATTGATTCCCTTATCGGTTCACTTAAGCAGTTCACATTAGTGGACACTGTTTTTGAGGGTGTGTATTGGAAAAAAATCTACTGAATCTCTAAGTCGATTGCAGACCTGTTTCTGAGAACCTGCAAAGCGAAGCAGTGGGTCATGGTGCAAGCTGTGAAGTGCGCTTCGAAGTGCTTCGCTGCTGCAGTGAAATGCTGGGTCCGCATTTTCTTCAGTAACTCCTCTCAAAGCCAATAAAAAATGTGAATTGTGACTCACCTTTGTGCTGATTAAAGTCACTAACTGGGACTCTTGTTTTGTTGCGTGCAAGAAACAAGAATCGCCCTCTGTTCTGTCCCTCTGTTTTGTGGGACTAACTGCGCGGCTCTCTGCCGAGTAAAGGTGTAAAGATTTTAAATCTTCTGAAACCATTTTAAATCAAATGACACCTCTTTACAGACATTGTAATATAGGCAACAAAATACAAATGACCAAAACCTGGATTTTTTTTCCCCCCAAAATGAGACATCCTCCTTTCTTTATGAACTTCCAGCGCAGCCGGCTGCAAGAGTGCAGCTCAGGTCTATGAATCCCTATGAATCTATGAATCCATTGTATTATGAATCCCCTATTTAAAGGCTAATAAATAAAATTATAGTGGTGCCAAAGAAAATTGTTTTTGTGCCTTAATCTTAAAAAACTTAGTGGCCCTATACCTTTAAGCATTTCAACTCAAAACTATTCCAACTCAAGATTTAGCTGAAAAGAAAGGTCCACATAAAAATGCCCTAACATGACTCGTTGACTCCCAAACTGATTACATTTAGCTGTGTTGTGCTGAGAAGCTGATAGGCCTCTTGTCAGCCCAAACAACCACACCACAGATAAGCAACGCGTATCTGAGACGACTGACAGTGCAGCAGGAACACACGCCCTCCCCACCAGAAACATCTCAAACCCAATACGTTTGCTCCAACACTTCACCTCAGACACACAAACACCTCCCAGAGTTTGGGGATGAGAAAACCGCTCACGCTGGCAAACACACCAGCTGTTTGTTAAATGGGTGGCTGCTGCCATGGCTACAGCAAACCACAGGCCAGGAGGCGTTTATGAACATCTCCTTGCAGAAACCATTTAATATTAACCAGGTGGAATGATTAGCGTAGTTCCGAGGTGGCACTCAGGTAGCGTAGAGTGGTCGTGGACTGGACCGGGGCAGGTCCAGGCTTTTGGGAATACAGGTTGACATTTCAGACAGAATAAACAACCAGAACGAAGTCAAGACAAAGTCTTTCTTATGACATCTGAAGATGTGTGGTGCTGGTATTTTGTAGCTGAGCATCCACTGCTGACAGGTAATGATACGGTCTCAGTGGAATCACACTAATAAACTCTCCAGACCAAACAACCAGAATCTTGATACAACTCAGAGGAGGAGTTTGTAAAAACATGTTAAACATTTACCTCCTTAAATTATTCAGTAACTAGCTTCAAGGAAATAAAGGATGTATGAGAGCTGCAGGAGCTGGAACTCACAGTATCAACGCAGGCGGTAAATAATCAAAGAAAGTCTACACAAAGACATTACGTAAGATGTTATCAAATGTATCAGCAGGTCTTGTTTATGCATCACAAATCAATATCAGTTCTCTCTACATGATGCATAAATGATGATGTTATTTCATTGTACCAAAAGAAGCACTGACTATAAAAGTCGAGGTAGAGGGTCTCATGTGGGGACGTGGAGCTGCACGTCAACGTCACCATCAATGTTTAAACCACACAACAGCTCGCCATCTGCTATGAAGCTAACCACGAGGCCTGCCGACAAACAACCCACTGTTTCCTGATTCATTCCCCATATTTCCTGGAGTATAAGGATGTTTTTCTGGTATGAGAGGTCCAGCGACTTATAGTTCAGTGCAACTTAGATATGAAAAAAATTCCGATTCACGACCATGAATTTTCTTTACAGATGAAATGAGAAGCAGACCATTAAAATGTCTTTTCTTTAAAAAAATAATAAAAAATAGAGAGGTGGAAACTTCCCAACAGGGTTTGATTATTTTCAGCACACGTTTAAAATTCAGTTGAGTCACATTAAGCTTTCTTTAAAAGAGCGATCATGATGGCGTCACTATGTTGAGTCTTTCCTCATGTCAGGCTCCAGATAAAATACAATTAGCAGTCAAGTGAACGTCCCATAAATATACGGTGCATCCAGAAAGTATTCACAGCGTTTCACCACATTATGTTATGTTACAGCTTCATTCCAGAATGGAGCAAATTCATTTCCCCCAAAAATTCTACTCACAACACCCCATAATGACAATATGAAAAAGTGTTTTATTTATTTATTTATTAAAAATAAAATAATAATTAAAAAAAAAAAACTAAGAAACCACATGTATATAGGTATTCACACCCTTGCCTCAATACTTTTTTTGATCCACCTTTTGTAGCAATTACAGCCTCAAGTCTTCTTGAATATGGTGCCACAAGCTTGGTGCACCTATCTTTCAGCAGTTTCTCCCATTCTTCTTTGCAGCACCTCTCAACCTCCATCAGGTTGGATGGGGAGCTTCTGTGCATGGCTATTTTCAGATCTCTTCAGAGATGTTCAATTAGATTCAGGTCCGGGCTCTGATTGGACCACTCAAGGACTTTACCAGAGTTGTCCTGAAGCCACTCCTTTGTTATCTTGGCTGTGTGCTTAGGGTCATTGTCCTGCTGAAAGATGAACCATCATCCCAGTCTGAGGTCAAGAGCGCTCTGGAGCAGGATGACTCTGTACATTGCTGCATTCATCTTTCCTTCAAAATCCTGACTAGTGTCCCAGTTCCTGCCACTGAAAAACATCCTCACAGCATGATGCTGCTACCACCATGCTTCACTGTAGGGATGATGCCTGGTTTCATCCAAAAATGATGCCTGTCATTCACTCCAAAGAGTTCAATCTTTGTCTCATCACACCAGAGAAGTTTGTTTCTCATGGTCTGAGGGTCCTTCAGCTGCCTTTTGGCAAACGCAAGGTTGGCTGCCATGTGCCTTTTACTGACGAGTGGCTTCTGTCTAGTCATTCTACCATAAAGGAATGATTGGTGGATTGCTGCAGAGATGGTTGTCCTTTTGGAAGATTCTCCTCCTTCCACAGAGGAATGCTGGAGCTCTGACAGAGTGACAATCGGGTCTTGGTCACCTCCCTGACAAAGACCCTTCTCCCCCAATCATTCAGTTTAGATGGGCTGTGAACTTCTTCCATTTATAGATGATGGAGGCCCTGTGCTCATTGGGACCTTCAAAGCAGCAAAAATGTTTCTGTACCCTTCCCCAGATTTGTGCCTCGAGACAATCCTGTCTCTGAGGTCTACAGACTTCATGCTTGGTTTGTGCTCTGACATGCACTGTCAACTGTGGAATCTTATATGTAGACAGGTGTGTGCCTTTCCAAATCATGTCCAATCAACTGAATTTACTCCAGGTGGACTCCAATTAAGCTGCAGAAACATCTCAAGAATGATCAGTGGAAACAGGATGCACCTGAGCTCAATGTTGAGCTTCATGGCAAAGACTGTGAATACTTATGTACATGCGATTTCATAGTTTTAATACATTTGCAAAACATAAAAAAAAAATGGAATAAGGCTGTAACATAACAAAATGTTGAAAAAGTGAGGCACTGTGAATACTTTCTGGATGCAGTGTATGTAAATAAATGTGTTTAATCAAACAGCAAAGAGTTCTGTCTAATGACACAAAGAACCACACCGTAGAGGAACAGACGTTCATCTTTGTTCCTCTGCGTTGCTACAGCGTAAATGAAGAGACATTCATTTCCACAGCAGAGTAACAACGTGAACAGGAAACTGAACTCACCATAAGTTTGCGTTGGACCACTCTGTTACTTTGGGGAATGTGCCACATAGAAAAGTAATCCAGAAGAGGTCAGTGCTGTGCTCAAAAAGTCAGCGTGATAATCCACGGTGAATTATTAAACAAGGAAGAAGAAAAGTCCCAAACAGCTGACTGCGCTTTGGAAAGAGACTCAAATTAAACTGTCCTCTTCTCACAAAACAGGATTGCATTGGGCCTGTAGCTGGGAATATGCACAAAAAGAGCCCCATGCCCGTTCAAAAGGGGAAGCCACCAGTAAAGCAAGCCTGCTGGCCACTGCCTTCTGCTTCCAGGAGGAGGGGATCAGATTAGATAGATCTTTATTGATCCCTTGAGAAGACTCCCTCGGGGAATTGAGGTTCCAGCACGATTGTATAGCAGCACACAGGCGAAGAAGCACATAGAGTATCAAAAGTGAAAGTAAAAAAGAAAAACCTTTCAAATATAAATATGAAAACACAATATAAATACCAGACATACTGATCAATACTGGTTTACTGGCTACTACTTTTCCTCTCATTCCCGACCTCTGTCTTCCTGTTACTCCTCCTCCGCCGAATAAGGAGTCTAACAGCCTTGGGGACAAAATAATTTTTGAGTCTGTTGGTCCTGCACTGGGGAAGGAGCAGTCTATGGCTGAAGAGGCTCCTCTGGTTGCTGATGACTGTGTGCAGAAGGTGACTGGCATCGTCCATCATGTCCAGCATTTTGTCCAGTGTTTTCATCTCTGTCACCGTCACCAGACAGACCGCAGGGAGGAAATAGGGTGAGCTCAGCCCTGCTTCTCACCCAAGGTTACGGTGGGGTGCCAAATCTGTCCCAAGATGGTATCTCCAGGAAGGGCACATCGAATAACAGGAATCAGGAACAGAAACGAACCCCCCCCCCCCCCCCCCCAAAAAACACTCTTTGTTCTAAAGAAATACACGAAGTGTTTTTTTACTGGAAGACCACACTTTTGAATGAAGATGTACTTTTTTCGATGTGGAAGAAACCTTATTTAGACTTTTTTTTTTTTTAAATACAAGGACAGCTCTTTTAACAAGAAGAAAATTAATATTGAGTATATTTTCTCGTAGCTGAGTTACCTTTTCTATGCACGGGTAATACAGAATAATTTGAGCCATGTCACTGTATATTTCATGTCACTTCAGTTAAGGTGTAGTAAGTTGCATTGCATTGTGTGTATGTTGTGATCATTAATTTTCATAGAGCCATTTGTGACATTCATAAAACTCAAGTGACAGATGATAAATAGGTGATAGTATGTCATATCACTGCAATGCTGTGGGATATATAGTGTTCTTAGTGTCTCTGCAGATGTTTCCTCAGCTCTAATACATTTCATCCGCTTAGCACTTGGGGCTTTACAACCTAATGCCCCCTGTTTCTTGGGAGGCATATTGACAGTCTGCATGCTGCACACAGCAGGTACATTTCAAGTCAAAAAAGGGACACCTTAACTCGCATGTAGTGCACACTGACTCGTTCGGATTCTAATTAAAGTCCACCCTCACCAGCCGCTACTACGTAGTAAGTAAAGTGAAATTCTTCTCTATTACCCATGCATAGAACAGGTAACTCAGCTCATATGTAATAAAATTGGAATGACACAAGGAAAAAGTATTGAACACACTTACTGAAATACTTTGTTTATTGAAGCCTTTGTTGGTAATGACAACTTTAAGACACCTCCTGAATGGAGAAACTAGTCACGTGAACGGCTCAGGTGTAATTTTGACCGATTCTTTCACACAAACAGTCTTCTAATCTTGAAGGTTCCGTGGACCTCTTCTATGAACTGTGATTTTTTTAGCTCTTTCCATAGATCTTCTATTGGATTCAAGTAAGGTGATTGGCTGGGCCATTCGAGCAGCTTTACTTTGATTCACCGAAACTAGCTGAGACTTCCTTGGTTGTGTGTCTGGGATTATTATCTTGCTGAAATGTCCACACTCCTTTCATCTTCATCAGTCCTTCTGTAACCAATGCCATCAGTCCAATAAGGTTGTGAAATCTTGAGAGAGTTCTTTGCTTTTACCCAAGTTTCTTCTGTGACACCCTTACTCATAAGACACCTTTTTATAGTTCATCAGTTGGACCAGCTGACATTAATTTGCAGTGACAAGTGGCAGGATTGTTTTCTCATTACTGATAGATTTCAGCTGGTGTCTTGGCTTTCCATGCCTTTTTGCACCTCCTTTTCTTCAGGTGTTCAATGCTGTGTTAGTTCATATTATAATTCATGGACATCTATGGTTTGATTTCTTTGTATATGTGTATTGCATGAGCTGTTGCATTTTATTACATATAACTTAATTTCTGTACTTAACTGTTTTGGCTTCTTTTTATGTGTGGATTACTTGGGTTGTTGCAGACGTCTGGTGAAAATTTTATGTCAATAGCCACTTTAGAAATATATTTACTGAGAAAAATGGTGACATTCTCAACTTTTATCTTATATCAATAGTGTCCAATTTATATCAATACTCAATACTCACAGCTTCCACTGAGAAGCTGTGACTGGTGATGAAACACAACAGTTACACTACAACCCCTGGCAAAAATTATGGAATCACCGGCCTCGGAGGATATTCATTCAGTTGTTTAATTTTGTAGAAAAAAAGCAGATCACAGACATGACACACAACTAAAGTCATTTCAAATGGCAACTTTCTGGCTTTAAGAAACACTATAAGAAATCAAGAAAAAAAATTGTGGCAGTCAGTAACGGTTACTTTTTTAGACCAAGCAGAGGGAAAAAAATATGGACTCACTCAATTCTGAGGAATAAATTATGGAATCACCCTGTAAATTTTCATCCCCAAAACTAACACCTGCATCACATCAGATCTGCTCGTTAGTCTGCATCTAAAAAGGAGTGATCACACCTTGGAGAGCTGTTGCACAAAGTGGACTGACATGAATCATGGCTCCAACACGAGAGATGTCAATTGAAACAAAGGAGAGGATTATCAAACTCTTAAAAGAGGGTAAATCATCACGCAATGTTGGTTGTTCACAGCCAGCTGTGTCTAAACTCTGGACCAAATACAAACAACATGGGAAGGTTGTCAAAGGCAAACATACTGGTAGATCAAGGAAGACATCAAAGCGTCAAGACAGAAAACTTAAAGCAATATGTCTCAAAAATCGAAAATGCACAACAAAACAAATGAGGAACGAATGGGAGGAAACTGGAGTCAACGTCTGTGACCGAACTGTAAGAAACCGCCTAAAGGAAATGGGATTTACATACAGAAAAGCTAAACGAGCCATCATTAACACCTAAACAGAAAAAAACAAGGTTACAATGGGCTAAGGAAAAGCAATCGTGAACTGTGGATGACTGGATGAAAGTCATATTCAGTGATGAATCTCAAATCTGCATTGGGCAAGGTGATGATGCTGGAACTTTTGTTTGGTGCCGTTGCAATGAGATTTATAAAGATGACTGCCTGAAGAGAACATGTAAATTTCCACAGTCATTGATGATATGGGGCTGCATGTCAGGTAAAGGCACTGGGGAGATGGCTGTCATTACATCATCAATAAATGCACAAGTTAATGTTGATGTTTTGGACACTTTTCTTATCCCATCAATTGAAAGGATGTTTGGGGATGATGAAATCATTTTTCAAGATGATAATGCATCTTGCCATAGACCAAAAACTGTGAAAACATTCCTTGCAAAAAGACACATAGGGTCAATGTCATGGCCTGCAAATAGTCCGGATCTTAATCCAATTGAAAATCTTTGGTGGAAGTTGAAGAAAATGGTCCATGACAAGGCTCCAACCTGCAAAGCTGATCTGGCAACAGCAATCAGAGAAAGTTGGAGCCAGACTGATGAAGAGTACTGTTTGTCATTTATTAAGTCCATGCCTCAGAGACTGCAAGCTGTTATAAAAGCCAGAGGTGGTGCAACAAAATACTAGTGATGTGTTGGAGTGTTCTGTTGTGAAAGTGTCATGTTTTTTGTCCCGGGGCGGTAGGTGATCAGGAAGTCAAAACGCCCGAAGAACAACGACCAGTGGGCTTGCCTGGGGTTCAGACGCTTCGCGGTCCGGATGTACTCCAAGTTCCGATGGTCCGTGAAAACCGTAAATGGTACTGATGCTCCCTCCAACAGGTGTCTCCACTCCTCAAGAGCCTCCTTCACCGCAAGAAGTTCCCGATTGCCGACGTCATAGTTCCGTTCAGCTGGGGTCAACCTGAGGGAAAAGTAGGCACATGGATGGAGAACCTTGTCGGACTCCCCGCTCTGGGATAGCACGGCTCCTATCCCTGAGTCAGAGGCGTCCACTTCGACTACGTACTGGCGCTTGGGATCGGGCTGCACCAGAATCGGTGCAGTCGAGAACCGGCGTTTCAACTCCCTAAACACGGCTTCGCACCGATCCGACCAGGTGAAGGGGACTTTTGTGGAGGTCAGGGCTGTCAGGGGGCTAACTACCTGACAGCCCTTGATGAACCTCTGGTAGAAATTTGCAAAACCGAGGAACTGTTGTAGTTTCCTACGGTTCGTTGGTTGGGGCCAATCTCTCACCGCCGCAACCTTGGCCGGATCAGGGGCGACGGAGTTGGAGGAGATTATGAACCCCAGGAAAGACAAAGAAGTGCGGTGGAACTCACACTTCTCGCCCTTCACAAACAGCCGGTTCTCCAACAACCGCTGTAGGACCTGACGTACATGCTTGACATGGGTCTCAGGATCTGGAGAAAAGATGAGTATATCGTCTAGATATACGAAGACAAACCGATGCAGGAAGTCCCGCAAGACGTCATTAACCAATGCTTGGAACGTCGCGGGCGCATTGGTGAGGCCGAATGGCATGACTAGGTACTCAAAGTGACCTAACGGGGTGTTAAATGCCGTCTTCCACTCGTCTCCCTCCCGGATCCGAACCAGGTGATAAGCATTCCTAAGATCCAATTTCGTGAAAATTTGGGCTCCATGCAGGGGCGTGAACACTGAATCCAACAGAGGTAACGGGTATCGGTTGCGAACCGTGATCTCGTTCAGGCCTCTGTAATCAATGCATGGACGGAGTCCGCCATCCTTCTTGCCCACAAAAAAGAAACCAGCACCCATCGGGGAGGTGGAGTTCCGGATCAACCCGGCAGCTAACGAGTCCCGGATGTAGGTCTGGACGGGTACTCAGCGCCCGGTATCAAATCAATGGCACAATCATACGGACGGTGCGGGGGCAGCGTGAGTGCCAGATCCTTGCTGAAGACGTCAACAAGGTCATGGTACTCGGCTGGCACCGCCGCCAGATTGGGGGGGGACTAAAACCTCCTCCTTAGCTGTCACACCGGGTGGAACCGAGGATCCTAAACACTCCCGGTGGCAGGTTTCGCTCCACTGCGTCACAACCCCAGACGGCCAATCAATCCGGGGATTGTGTTTCAACACCCATGGAAAACCCCAAATCACTCGGGAGGTAGAAGGTGTTACATAAAACACAATCTCCTCCCTGTGATTCCCAGACACCACCAATGTCACTGGCTGTGTCTGGTGTGTGATTAGTGGAAGAAGGGTGCCATCTAGCGCCCGCACCGACAATGGCGACGGTAAGGCCACTAGAGGGAGCCCAACCTCCTTTACCCAACTGCTATCCAGCAGATTCCCCTCCGACCCCGTGTCCACCAGTGCTGGGGCGTGAAGGGTTAGATCCCCACTCAGGATCGTGACTGGGATTCGTGCAGATCGTCGGGGTCTCCCCACGTGGGTGTTGTGACCCACTCTTAGCCCAGTCTCTAAGGACGGGTGCTGCTGTTTTGACCGTTTGGGGCATTCTCTCTGTGTGTGCTCGGTAGAGGGCGTTAATGAACGGACAATGGATAAGCCAAAAGTAACAATTTAATGTTGTGAATCGCACAACGACGTACAGACAATAACAATATGGTGACTGTCAATCATACACCAGGTGACGTGTGGGCAGGCTCGACGATAGAAGACGCCTGGTGAGAGAAGAGCCGGATCCCACACAGCTTCCACCACCAACGGAGCTGAAGAACACTGGAGCCGCCAAGCCCTGCGCCCCAGGTGGCCGCTGTCTTCAGCAGTCAGACCCGGTACTGCTGGCAGAGAACAGAGACCGTCCTGATGAGTGTGAGTTCGCACACTCAGTAATCCCACAGTCTGTATACAATTAGGAGGGAGAACCTCCACCTCCAGCAACAATTTCACTCGTGCAGCTCCTGTTGGTCTCTTTCCTGGATGGAGTGAGAGGCGAAGAACGTCGTCCTTTCACTGTCCGCCAATCCAGCCTCCGACAGAGCCTGCAGGAACACGGCTGCACACAGAACAATGTTTTGGACAACAATAATTACAGCAGAGAAGGTTAACTGAATGGTAGCTGATTTCTCGGCGGGGAGGTGGAGTTGCAGTCCGGCCTTTATGGTGGTGGTGATGAGTAGTGGATGAGTGACAGCTGGTACGGATGATGAGTGACAGCTGTCACTCCTGGTCGCTCCGACGCCCTCTCGTGCTTGAAGCCCGCACTTCAAGCAGGGCGCCATCTTGTGGTGGTGGGCCAGCAGTACCTCCTCTTCAGCGGCCCACACAACACGTTCTTTTGTTTTTCATGATTCCATAATTTTTTCCTCAGAATTGAGTGAGTCCATATTTTTTCCCCTCTGCTTGGTCTAAAAAAGTAACCGTTACTGACTGTCACAATTTTTTTCCTGATTTCTTATAGTGTTTCTTAAAGCCAGAAAGTTGCCATTTGAAATGACTTTAGTTTTGTGTCATGTCTGTGATCTGCTTTTTTTCTACAAAATTAAACAACTGAATGAACATCCTTCGAGGCCGGTGATTCCATACTTTTTGCCAGGGGTTGTATATGCACAATTGCTCCAATCACAGACACAAACGTTGCCAACTCCTTCAGAGCTGTTATTGGTGACTTGGAGGCTTCCCTCACAAGCCTCTTTAAAACATGGTCAATCACTGCCTTTTAGGATGCGATTATCTGTTGGATTGACTTCCTATGTTCCTGTCTGCTTGCATGTCACTTTTTACGGAGAGTTTGCATTGAGTGCTCTAATACTATATGCTGGAACTGCTGGCAATAAACCCAATTTGATATAGATTTGTTGTGGTTCTGTGCGTTGGGGTCATCAGTTGTATCATTACAAAACACCTCAGTGTAAAAGCCTGCTCTGCACAGACAATGAGGGAATGTGTCAAAGTAAGGCAGGCCAAGGATATTTTTAGTACAGGGCCAATAGAGACTAAGTAAATAGAGAAATCTAATGAGTTTAAATCTGGTTGTACACGAACAGAATAGTGGAGCTTCTTTTAGGAGTCTTTGCCACATATTTTCTCAGCGACTCTCCTTCATTCGACTTTGATAATCTTGCTCACATGCTGCTCAGGACCATTAACACTACATCAAGAGGACAGACATCAGGAGACCAGAGGAGGGCCTCTTTTTCTGACCACAAGCCCCATGTAGGGAAAAAAAAGCAGGCATCGCTTTGTTCAGTCTAACCAATTAGATGTGTCAAACGTGCACATGAAAAAAAATACACAGATTCAATCTAGCGGCATCCTATGGGATCTACAAAAGAGCATATTATTTTAACATTACTTAAAGTATGTCATATATTTTTAATCATTTTGACTAGAATTCATATATGACTGTTCCCGTGGGTAAAGAAATGTAAACTTATGGAAAAGAAATGTGCCAGACATGTTATTCTAGGAAAACCAAGGTTAGCCTCAATGACCCTGTTCAATTAATATTGTGTGCCGACACAAAGAGAAGCCAGTATTATTAGAACTGCTGCCTTTTGGGGGGGATGTCAACTCACCTGTGTGTACACTTTTTCAGTGAGCCGTTTTTCCCCCTGAACAAGCTCTGGTAAATCACCAATCCACTGCAGACCAGCAGTAAACCACAGCTCCACACACACGCTGAGCGACTAATTACTGCTGAGCAAGTCATCAAGAGTGGTACAGAGATTCATTAGGATGACTTCTTTTATCAACACAATAAAGGGAATGGGGTTGACCTCGGTTACGCCCATCTCTAGCTATTTTTAACATTCTTAACAGCACCTTATTTTTATAGACATAAATTTGAATGGATAAAGTCAAGCACCTCTTTCTGTTCCACGGAGCTGTTAGTTATCAACTGTTACATTAAACATAAACACCAGCACTGGAAGGAAACACACTCAAAGACTCTTACACAGTTGTGTCTTTATGTATGAGTGGGCTAACTAAACTGTACTGTAAGTAGGAATGGGCTGGTATGAGACAGACTGCAACTCATGACACGTGTTATTTATTTAGACATTTATGATGACATGGACTCAAGGGGCTAACTGCTGACATTTGTAGGAATTCATTCATAGCAAAGAGGCACTAAATAAAAGGTTTACTCACTGAACACTGAGCAGACAGAACTCTCCACTGGCAGCTGAGAAGGGTCTGTCATGATTCTCAGATGTATATATTGACAGCTTCAAGTTGGTACGTACAAGACTCCTGTCCTGCTGCTGGTAATTTGGTTTTATATGACTCCTGGAGATATTATTATGAATAGTTGAAGGCTACACTAAGGTCCCAAGAACAGAAATATAACTAAATTCAAACAAATAATTACTTAAATCTGGAATTCAAGAGCAAATACCACTCCCAAATACACAATGTATCTCTATGGTAAAACATGTCGGCAGCCACGCATTTTAACACCAGCCGAGGAAGTAAACTGGCATCGACGTGGCTGTGACCAAGTCAATACTGGACAAAAGATGGGGCTTAAAGCTCAAATGTGGTGGGTCCAGATCAGGGCACCTGCCCTCACATTTTTTTGTTAGTTTTTTTTTCAAACTCACTCTGCTCCACCCACAGCTAATAAACACTGACAGATAGGCTCAGTCAATAATTAGCTGGGGAGGGAAAAAACACAGTTAAATAAACAGGTGTGAGTAGAGCAGGTAGACAGGAAAGCATGCAGGGCAGGTGCCCTCTAGGAACATGTTTGGACAGTCCTGAAGTTGGCCTAGATGTTGCCAACTTGGCTTTTCCTAACTTCAGCTAACACCCAGCCAACCCAAAAATGGGTAAAGATGTGGAGCATCAGCAAGACCAGCGTGACTTGGGCGGGACAAATAAAACACAAACATGCCCAAGCATGCTGAATTTAGAAATTTAGGTAAGGCTAAAAGGCAAGGTCACCTAGATTCAGCTGTTTGATGAATGTTTTATTTTATTATTTTTATAATTTTTTGTTGTTTTGGCTGACTGGGTGATAGTTATAACAGGTGTCTTGAGTGCCAATAATAAAAACGACGACACGCTTATTAGCGCTATAACTTTGACACTATCACTGCAGCTAATATCACCCAGTTATCAATACCTAATTTGTGCTAACATAAATATCAAATAATACTAAATGTAGGCGCACAGACTTATATGGGTTATTAGTACAAACGATGGCATATTAAGCCATATTATCTCAGATACTGTAACAAGTCCACAGTAGTTAGCGGCCACTGCTAGCAGCCTCTGATAGCAACATGATGGGTCCAGCACACAAGCTGTCGCTGAGAGTGAACATGCCACTAAATATTCAAGACTTTATGGATTAAAATAGCTTAAACTGATGTGTTATATAACAAGTCAAACCCTACGTAGTTCTTATGAATGAGGAAAAATGTTGTAGAGAATAAAACCAGTTTCTGCTGGCACACAGCAAGAATATATTAGCAGACTCTATAATGTGGTGCGTCCTTGATGCAGTAACAAGCACAACATTTTTGAAATCTGTAATTTTCATACAAATACACAACATGAACACACAATAGCCATCTGCTGCTCTCAGCCAGTGTTGGTGGAATTTTCAGTCTTCCTCTGACTGAAAACTACAAAGCATCTAATTTACAAGATGCTTTGTCATTTACATGATGGCAAAATGCAGTATCAGAAATAACTTTGGGAGAATCATCTAAATATTGTACTCACAGAAAACAGGCTTACTTGGGTCAGTTATAGCTGCACAAATATTACAAATATTAATATTAATATCAGCACAGCAGAGTTAGAAAAAAGGTTACCTTAAGATGAAAATCATGTACCACTTATTGACTGAATTTTCCTTTATCACCATTTGAACTCTCCAGAAGGATCTCACAAGTAGGCTATGAAACCTTTTTTTCCCCTCTCATTGACTCTTCAAAATTAGACATTGCACTTTAGGAGACTGTCCTTCTATCAGCTGCAGTTTTATATAAATGTGTATGTTTTATTAATAACCAAAATACCACCACATCTTTGGACATGTGTTTTAGCTATGCAGAGCTCACTGACTGAGCCATGTAAAATACTGTCAGGTTTGTTTATAGAGCTCATTCTGTTGAAAAGGAAGTCTTTGTGGTTTTGGAACTGTGGTATTCTCAAACAGTGAAACTGTTAATCAGAATAAGAATCAAATTGATTGCCAAGTAAGTTCACACATATAAGGAATTTGATCCGGTGTTACTGGTGTATAAACAATATGAAAAGAAAAACACTTCTATAAGAAGTAAAAAGAGTCAAATAGACAAAACTATATTCACTATTAAATAAACTGTAATGAAATGGGACAGTGCAAAGACAGGTGATTGGAGTACAGGTGTACAGTACCTTTCAGTGCAGGGATGATCAGTCTGTGCTTTATGGTAGTGGGGGAGGGAGGCGGAGTAAGTGGGGGTCTCTGGCATTATTTATGATGGACCTCAGCCTCCTGCAAGAGGGGAGGGCGACAAAAAGTTTGTGTCCTGGGTGTAAGAGATCAGTCACAATCTTCCCTGCTCTCCTCAGGGTGCTGGAGGCATACAGGTCCTGTAGGGATGGCTGCAGGGACGGAATGCAGTCAGTCACCTTCTCTGCTGCATGGATGACAGGCTGCACTCTGCTCCTGTCCTTAGTAGTGGCAGCAGCGAACCAGACGGTGATGGAAGAGGAGAGGATGGACTCAGTGAAGGCAGTGTAGTAGTTCACCATCATTGTTTTTGACAGGTTGAACTTTCTCAGATGCCGCAGAAAGTACATCCTCTATTGTGCTCTCTTGATGAGAGAGCTGATGTTCAGCTCCCACTTGAGGTCCTGGGTGATGGTAATTATCAGGTAGCAGAATGGCTCAACAGTGGTGACTGGGGAGTCACACAAGATGATGGGGGCGGCCAGGACTGGGTTCCATTAAAAGTCAACAACCATCTCCAATGTGTTGAGTTTGTTAAGCTCCAGGTTGTTTTGTCTGCACCAGGACACCAGGTGATCAATCTCCTGTCTGTAGGCAGACTCGTCCCCATCAGAGATGAGTCCAATGAGGTTCATATTGTCTGCGAAATTCAGGAGCTTCACAGACTGGTGACTGGAGGTGCAGCTGTTGCTGTACAGGGAGAAGAGTAGAGGAGAAAAAACGTAGCCTGGGGGGATCCAGTGCTGATGGGCTGTATGTCGGAGATGTGCCCTCCCAGCTTCACATGCTGCCTCCTGTTAGACAGGAAGTCAGTGATCCACCTACACCTACAGGTGGAGTCAGGCACGCCAAGCTGAGAGAGCTTGTCCTGCAGCAGGACCGGGATGATCGTATTGAAAGCAGAGCTGAAGCCCACAAACAGAATCCTGGCGTAGGTTCCTGGGGAGTCCAGATGCTGAAGGATGAAGTGGTGGGCCATGTTCATAGCATCATCTACAAGACCTGTTAGCTCTGTAAGCGAACTGCAGGGGATCCAGGAGTGGGTCAGACATGGCCGTCAAGACTGTGGGCATCAAAGCATGACTTAAACGGTTTTCCATCCATTTTTTAATACAAAGTTAATGTATTCTTTCAGATAATCTGATACTGCCATAGGTTGGACCTGGTACTGTTAAACAAATTACACTGTTACGTGTGTACTACTCAATGACGTAAGAGTTGCTGATAACATAATGATGATAAAATAATGATTGTCACTATTTTTTTTTATTTTTGGCTCAGGAGAGTTATCAGCTTATATTGTACTGTGGTGAGACAACATTACAGATCTTTTCTGGAAGAAATAGATGCTCCAGAGCAAAGACAAAAAGGACCACCAAGACTGTGATTAGCAACAAGTCCAAAAGCCAGGTTCTGTCATGGTATGGGCTTATGTCAGTGCCCTTGACAAAGGTAATTTACACTTTTGTGATGGCAGGATTAATGCAGAAATGGACACTGAGATTTGAGAGCAATGTATGCTGCCATCAAGATGATATCAATATCTTTTCCAGAGATGTCCATGCATTTTTCAACAAGAAAATACAAAACCACATCCTGCACACATTACAAAGGCAAGGCTGTGGAAGCAGCAGGTATGGATACTGGACTGGCCTGTCCGCAGTACTGACCAGTCCCCAAGACAGAATGTGTGGAGAATTCTTGAAAAAAAAAAGAAAAAAAAAAAAAGCAACAACGAAGACCCTGTTCTGTTGCAACTGTCAATCCCACGTGACCATATATTTTTCTTGGCACCAGCGTTTTTTTACAATAACTCTACAGGGTTCTCCCCAGAAATTTTTAGTATAGCAGTGCTGCTGGCAACGATCACCTGCACGTTTCTGGCATGTTTCCAAAATATTGGACAATCAGGTACTTAAGCTCACAATAGCACCCAAATCATGAGCTCACAGTAACATTTATTGAAACTAAAATGGTTACATGTACATTTCTATCATAGAGTTGATTAAAGAATGCTCAGGCAGTAATGTCACAAACAGTGATATTACTTAAATATATTTAATGAAATACAGGGCACACTGAATTGGCTCTGTTTCAGGTGTCAATAGTATTGGGACAGGTTCATCCAGGAGTCGGCAAGACATTCTTTTGGGGATTAGGGATGTCCTAGTATATTGTAATAAACATTCCAGAGAAAGGCAAGAGCTTGTCTGAGAATTTAAAAGAATTCCTCTGAAAGAAGCTTCTGTAGAAAGTATTTTAGACATAAGGTCAAGTGGGAGGAGGAAGTGTTGGCTTTTTAAATACTTGAAGACATTGGACTCATTGAGAGGATTTAGTACTGCATTGCATTTGCTCTACCATATTGTTGTGACAAAAAGGGAGCTGAACCAAAAGGCAAAGCTCTCAATCTACTGGTTAATCTTTGGTCCTACTCTCACCTATGGTCATGAGGGTTGGGGCATGACCGAAAGAACTAGATCACAGGTACAAGCAGCCTCAATGGGCTTCCTTAGGAAATTGGCTGGTGTCTCCCTTAGAGATAGGGTCAGCAGCTCAGTCAGTCATCTGTGAGGAGCTCAGAGAAGAGCTGCTGCTCCTTCGTGTTGAAAGGAACCAGCCGAGGTGGTTCGGGCATCTGGTAAGGATTCACCACCTGGGCGCCTTCCCAGGGAGGTGTTCCAGGCATGTCCATCTCGGAGGAGACCCCAGGGAAGACCCAGGATTAGGTGGAGAGATTATATCTCCATTCTGGCCTGGGAACACCTCGGGATCCCCCAGTCAGAGGTGGTCAATGTGGCCTGGGAAAGGGAAGTTTGGGGTCCCCTGCTGGAGCTGTTGCCCCCGCGACCCGATCCGGATAAGCTGATGAAAATGAGTGAGATGACTCTACAGTATAATGGCGCTGTGATGACACTATAACGGTGCAGCATCTTTATTCCATTGTCTGGGGAGAACCCTGCTACAAATGAGAACGGAGTGTATGCAGCCACAGGAAGCTGCCTCCAGATAACCATGCCACGCCCAGCATCTTTTTTCAGAGTGGATCACTTTTGCTGTATCACTGCAGCACTTTTTCAGGCAAACAAGGGGACTATTATTGCTGATTTGTCATTCAAATCTATCACAATAGAGACAAAAAAAACCCCCTGTGATAGATTGGACAGACTCTTGGTTCAGGCCTTGGGTGAGTGTGTTTGTTGCCGTGCATTATAAGATAGTCATTGCTAGCTGTTTACTGTTGTCACAGAAAAAATGTGACAGGACTCGCACCTTGAAAATGGTGAAACTGCTCAAAGAAAATGTGGGCTCTCACTCAGTGCTTTCTTTTCATGGATCCTAAGAAGTGCTTTCAAGAAAAATGGGATAAAATAACACCTGAAAAGCGTCTTCGCTCAGTATCCTCAACGGCAACATTACAAAGTGGTAAACACTTTTCATCCCAACTATTTTTTAAATGCGTCACAGCCCTGAAATGCAGGAATCAAATCAAGGTATATTAACACATGACATGAAACTGACCAGGAAAAAAAAAATATCTTGGGTTGACACTGTCTGCAATGAAACAGAAATCAAAAAACTGCAGGGTTTTTTTTTAACCCACTACCACCCACCTCATTTTGGCTCGCCAGTATCTCACAAATTAGTGAAATTTCCCATCGATGGGATATACAGATTTAGAAGGGGTTAATGTCTTTATTTTTTCATCTGCACCTTCCGTATTGTCCCAATGTATTTTGCTTTGGGATTACATTTGGTGTGAGTGCTGATCTTGGGGGGGGTACTTTGCCTAGTCTCCTGACTTCACTTCGTACCAAACCTTACATTACAGTGGACTGGCAGTTCGGACCTTCCCCGCCCACACACTTCTTTCCCCTTCTGTCTGATTCTGACATCAAAAACTACAGAACATCTTTTAAACATCTGTGGTGGTTAAAAGTGCGCACCCCCCCCCCCCCCCCCCCCCTCCTCGTATTGGACAGCGCGAAGCTATGTCACAGCTCAGAGCGTCGAAAGTTGGATTGGGTTGAACTTGTTATGTTTTTCTTTTGTTCAATAAAAAAAAGAAAGATTGGGTTGAACTTTGACCGCATCAGCCTGCCGACAAGCAGCAATGCGCGCTCCCGTCAGAAGCGTCACTTTAGCTCAGCTTTTGACGCGAAGGTTCCGACGCCTCTAAAAAGCAACACCTCTCATCGAAAATAATGCTTTTTAGACGCCTCTGACGCTTCCAACGTGTGAAAGACCCATTAATCTGCAATAATGAGCTTGAAATAGCGCTGATCAAAATAATGAGGATAAAATCTTTATCGGATTCCTGATCGGGATGCAATGTCCGATTTCGATCAAGTCTGAAACCACATGATCGGGCCCAATTTCCGATCACGTGATCAGATCGGGACATCCCTATTAAGAAGCATATGAATATTTTAAAAGTGGTATAGATTTTCAGACATGTACATTCAGACACTGAGGGTGAAAAAGGAAGAGCGTGTGTTCCTTGACTACACACTTAAGTTAAAGATAATAGAGCTTACATAAATTTCACCATTCATCAGATTTCAACTCTTTTTCACTAAAATACAGCCGATGTCAGGAGGATATGTCTCACTCATAAAGTAGCACAATGACAATGTACAGTGGCACTAAAACAAGGACATAGTTCATCATGACATTTTCTGCAATTCCCAACTGATTAGGGTCATTATGTTGGAGGCCTGATTTATGTTGTCATTTCCTCTCACCGATCCTGCATCAATGAATCTTAATGAATTGGTAAATAAGGGTGAAGATTACACTGTGTGACACTGCAACATTTCTCACCCTCCACGGTTGAGATTTATGTAGCCAATTAGAGAATAAGAGAGAAAATTGGCTGGCAGAAAATAATATTCTGTACCATACAAAACGGGGTACTCTCCTCAGTGAAGGGCAAACTGTTTTATATAAAGTGCAGAAACCGCAGTCACACATCAGACCGTTGGTGAGTGTGTGTGTGTGTGTGTGTGTGTGTGTGTGTGTGTGTGTGTGTGTGTGTGTGTGTGTGTGTGTGTGTGTGTGTGTGTGTGTGTGTGTGTGTGAGAGAGAGAGAGGCTGAGACACTCTTAATATTCGCTGTGGCCCGCCCATGTCTGATGAGAATAAATACCCAGCAGACAGACACCACAAGCTGCTGCTTCTCTAATGAAGACACGGGAGCTTGTATCAGGGCCCTATGTGTCACAAACATCCCGCCTTTAATGCAGATGTCAAAAAAGAAATAAATAAATAAAATTCAACAGGAAACAGAAACCAAAGAATCTGCTCTCAACAGACATCATGACAGACACACACACAAACACACAAAGGCTTTCATCTTTTCAAAAGAAGATTATCAAAACACAATCAGCTGTTTGAATAGATCTGTGATAATCCCGTATCATAAATCATCCACCGAGGGACTAACTATTCCCGGCTCCATGGTTATCAGAGAGGTGATAGCGTTTTCAGTCCTCAGATGGAGATTGCGGAATGCTGAAGATGATAATGGTTTGGGACATGACTGTTTTTGTGTATCACTACAAAGCATACAAAGTGCGACTGCTTATTAACATCAACTTCTTAAAAGTGCACTTAGATTTCTAATGAGAGCCTTTATGTATGACATATTGTGACTAGATTTAGCGTGTGGAAGAGGCTCTCCACATCAAACACGCCGGCCTGCTATTAGGCACAGGGGCTGAGAGCTACTGTGTGAAAAGGAGTGGAGAATTAAAGCTGAAGCAGCGCAGGAAAGGGCTTAATTTACTGGCATGTACAGTATGCAAATGAGATTACTCTCAGCTTAACTGCATCATTTATGTCCATAATAACAGCGTCATCAGCACAGGGCTCAAATTAAATTACACTGCAATTAGCATCTCAAAGTGATTGGTTAAAGTTTAAAACAAATACCCAATTTTGTTAATGAACATCAGTGGCAACATTCAAAACAAATATGTGTTTTGGGGAAGGGGAGGAACATCTTCCCAAACATCTGTACGTGCATGCACGTGCGTGTACTTGCATCTATGTCATGGTGCTGAGAAGAGGATGTTACATGGAGAGCTCCACACACTCAGGATATATTTCCCAAACTCCAGGAGATCAAAGATCCAATTTCCCACACTTGCCACTTCATGAGCTCATCAATAAAATACTAATCACTTCACGCCTGATTCAAAGTATAGAGCTGCGGGGAAAAGCTTAGAGACACTTCCATATCACAAGAAAAAAAAAAACACCACTCTGACTGTCTGCACTGTTGGTGATATTTGCACATCTCCGCACACAGATGAACACATCATTTGCACTCAGGTTTATCCGGGAGCCGTCCTGCCTTTTCCTTAATAAACATGGTGAGTTTTAGCCAAATGAACCCTGACGAAATACCTTTCAAAACCACAACTTTCTTGTCCCTGTGGCTGAAACACAAACCTTTGCAGGCTGTGGACAACTGATCATCTTCACTGTTATGATTTTATTATAACTATGCAACAAAAAGTTACCTGGAGTAACGACCTTTAAACCACCATCATGGCCACAGAGCGCCACACCCTTCCAGAGTTACCCTCGCCACCAACTGCACTGTGTTGGGTCACTTCTAAAAACAACAATAACAACAATAACAGTAGGCAGAGGTGCACATTTTCAGAAAATCCCAATTTTAAAGAAGTGGCTTCTTCTTTTTTTTCCCTCTAATTAAGAAATCCATTGAAAGACCTTATTCCTTGCACATGTGTAAAAGATGCGTCTTTCAAGGTAGAGCCGGGGCAAATCCAGTCGATCAGCTAATGACGGCACTCATTACACGGAGAAGCTGGCTAATGAACACGCGGCGGCTGGACGATCCTCTCGCCCCGCAAAAATCCCTATGAAATGCTAATATCTCACTTCTAATTAAAGGATACTCAGTCCAAATGCAACTTCACGGCAAGCAGCCAGCAACATAAATTTTATTTTTCCAGCACTGTGCTACACACATAGAGGAGCAACATTACAATTCATATTTAATACTCCCACTAGTCCAGTGCTTGCATTACTATTCTACTCCACTTCTTTTTTCCCCCTCAACAGTTTTATATTTATGTTCCCCATTTTTGTTTTTAAAGTTCTTCCAGAAATACCACATATTCACACATCTGCATTTATATGTGTGTCACAGGGGAAAGGTCAGAGTAAAAAACAAAGAAAAAGGAATATATGCCAGTATCATCCCTGCTGCACCCGTATACTTTTACACTGTTTACACATCTTTGGCTGTAAACATGTTTACAAGAAAACCTGGTGACCTTCTCACAATCTGACCTTGAAGCACGTAAGCAAACAACAGAAAGTTCAATGTGAAAAAGGGCCTTTCCCGTTCAACAACAAAACCAGAGCCACTGAACTAAACAGCACAGAGAACTGAAAACACAGTTTCTTCTGTCTCACCGATCATCAACAGATTAAAAAAAATGTATTTTTGTTGACTACTTATTAACAACTGTGTGCCTCATTTACAAATATCTCATTGCGCAATTCCCTATGAAGGAAAAGTTACATTTTGACAAACGTACTCATATTAAAACATTGGTGGGAATTAAACCTTTGAGTGATTTGTGCACTGTATGAGAGAAATCCTGTTAAAAATGCTGAAGACGGAACACGTGGCCATCGATGGGGTGGCTACGGTCGCGCTCCAAATAAACAAAAATGGTGTTTCAGGACCTTAAACTTCCACAGTGCCGTTCCTAATATTTGTACATTTTATAATTGATCACACCTGGACATGAGCTGTTTTTTCACAGCACAAAACAGTTTGAGAATGCCACCGTTTCACAACCAGAATGCAGGATGAACGCCGTGATAGAACAGCCAGCGAGCTTCCTTTAACTCAAACCCATGTGTCATGTAGCCGCAGCAGCGTATGAATGCAGGGCTCCAGACTGCGGGGAAAAGAAACAGTACTACGAGGTCTATTAGAAAAGTATCCGACCTTATTATTTTTTCAAAAACCATATGGATTTGAATCACGTGTGATTACATCAGACATGCTTGAACCCTCGTGGGCATGCGAGAGTTTTTTCACGCCTGTCGGTTACGTCATTCGCCTGTGGGCAGTCTTTGAGTGAGGAGTCGTCCACCCGCTCGTCGATTTTTTTCATTGTTTAGGAATGGCTCAGAGACTGTTGCTTTGTTTGATAAAAATTTTTTCAAAACTGTAAGGCACAACTGAGTGGACACCATTCAATAAATTCAGCTGGTTTTCGGTAAAAATTTTAACGGCTGATGAGAGATTTTGGTCTGGTAGTGTCGCTTTAAGGACGGTCCACGGCGCCTGATGGCGATCTGCGCTTCGAGGCGGCGCGTCTCGCCGTTTCAAGTTGAAAACTTCCACATTTCAGGCTCTGTTGACGCAGTAAGTCGTCAGAGAACAGAGAACTTTCAGAAGAAGTCGGCATGAGGAGTTTATTCGGACATTCCATTGTTAACGGTCATTTTGTAATGAAAGAACGTGCGGGCAGAGTCGCATGTCTGCTGGACCCGACCGCGGGGGGTCGCGGCAGGAAAAACACCTCCGTTGGAAATCTTAACGGGCAAGTTGGAACATGCCCAAGCTGTTAAACAATTTCTCAGTTACTCACTTGTTGAAAGCCATTAAAAGCCGCCTGAATTCTACAAATGGTTTTCAACACGGAGGTGTTTTTCCTCTCGCGGCGCACACAGATTTGCCGAGTCGTCACGGAAACGACTCGGCGAATTTGCGCGTACGTCTTTCATTAAAAAAATGTCCTTAAACAGTGGAATGTCCGCATAAATTCCTCATGCCGGCCTCTTCTGAATCTTCTCTGTTCTCTCACGATGTCCTGGGTGAATTAAGCCTTAAATTAGGATGTTTTAAGCTCGAAACAGGCCGACGACAGCGCCTGGAAGCGCTTCAGGACGTCCCGCTCCGTGGGAAGTCCTTACACCGACAGAAACACCCCATAATCTCTCATCAGCCGTTAAA
This sequence comes from Thalassophryne amazonica, assembly GCF_902500255.1. Lineage (NCBI taxonomy): Eukaryota > Metazoa > Chordata > Actinopteri > Batrachoidiformes > Batrachoididae > Thalassophryne > Thalassophryne amazonica. Next base: position 134,127,011 of record NC_047105.1, read on the forward strand.
CTTTTCACAGAAAACCATCTTAATTTCTCGAATAGTGTCCACTCGGATATTCCTCACAGGTCCAGAAAAAATTTTGATAAAGCAACGCGCGCCGTCTCGAGCAGCGTGTGAAACAAAGGAATTCAGCCGAGAGGGTGGGACCACATCTCACTCAAGGCCTGCCCACAGGGAAATGACGTCACCGACACGCGTGAAAAAACTCACGCATGCGCACGAGGGTTCAAGCATGATTGGTGTAATCGCATGTCATTCAAATCCATATAGTTAAAAAAAAAAATAAAAGGGTCGGTTTATTATCTAAGAGACCTCGTATTTACAAAGACAACCATGAACAACCTGCAAATTTGCAGAGTGTTTATTCTTCTTCATGAGTGAGTGTGTCCGTGCAGGCTGTGTGTGGGTACGAGAGAGCGGGAGAGAGTCTGGGAGTGACTAATCAACTCAGGGCTCGATTTAGATGCCGTCCCTCTATGAAAAAAGCAACAAATTTATAAGTAAAGTGGATTTTACGTTCCTGCATGGGACACACACCATGTAGAGTCACGATCACTGGTATGAGCTGTTTTCTTTGCACTGCATGTGGAGCCTTTGGCTCTGTCACGCTGCCTGCTGCTCTGAGTGAACAGACAACAGGGCAAGTCAGAAAAAAATGTGCAGTCGGGCATCAGTCAGAAATTTTTACCTAAAATTGCGATATTGTTCATCAATGGTGTAGAACAAATGCTGAGGGGCCTGTTTTTTGTCTGCGAGTGTGTACTGTTTGCACTGGCACGGGACACACCTCTGCAGAGTGCATGGGGAGACCTGGGTCAACTGTCAAAATTTTTAAATCTTGTAGTTAGCAATGAGGTTTCAGTTAAGAAAAACAGTGATTTTAAAACATTTAATACACCTCCATAACATTATTCATGCTTCTGTTTAAACCATGAATTTGAACCAGGTGATGAATTTTTACCAGGTTTGAACTATGTTCAAAAATGAGAAGTAAAATGAAGGAATTTACAGTGCTGAAAAAAAAAAAAACTAGCTCTTACTGAAGTTACTGTTTAAGCAGCTGGTCTGTGTCAGCCTGATCCCGTCAGATCTCAGAAGCTAAGCACAGCAGGATCTGGTTAGTACTTGGATTGGAGACCTCTTTGGAACACCAGCGGCTGTGTGTGTTTCTCCATGTATAACTGGAGTTGCATCAGGGAGGGCATCCAGCGTAAAACCTGTGCCAAATACCGATGTGGTTCTGTCTGTATCCACTGTGGTTACCCCAAACAATACAGGAGCAGCCGAATGGATAACAACAAGAACTCAAGCTACTGTTTTATAACAATTTATTCTAAATATAACAATAAATGAAACAGTGAGATTGGAATAGACTAGACGTGAATGTCATCACTGACAACGATTCGATATGTACCTTCATACATGACGATACTGACGATACGATGCGACACGATTCACCTCTGTTCCCAATTTGATGCAATTTGATATGTATTTGATGCGATATAATGTGATTTGGTGCAATACGATTAGGGATGGTATTGATAAGATTATATCGATATCTAAGTCATTATCGATTCCACTTATCGATACGATTCTTTATCGATTCCCTTATCAATACCTCTTGTGAATTTTCTGTGGACTAAAAGTAGGCTTTACAGGTTTTCTATGTCAACAACATTTTATTGAGTCTTAAAGTAAATAAATATGAAATTGGTCACTGGATCCTCGATCTCTGGACATAAATAAGAATCAATAAAATCTTTACATGGTCACCGGATCCTTAATGTACATGATGGATCCTTAATCTCTGGACATAAATAGAAATAAACAAAATCTGTAGTTTTTTCAAAAGCATTTCATTTCAGATATTAATGGCACAAATGTAACTCCACAGACTCTGAGCTGAGCTCTTCCAGCTCGCTGCATGTCAGGATGTAATTCATAAAAAATGCAGGACGTCTCATTTTTTTGGGGGGGGGGGGACAGTTTTGGTCAGTTGTAGTTCTACTGTTTATATTTTAATGTTTGGAAAGAGATGTCATTTGACTTAAAATGGTGATTTGCTCTGAAGTTATTAATTCCGACTGAAATCTGCGCGGCTCTTTGGAGCCGTGCACTTAGTCCCACAAAACAGAGGATATTATTATTATTATTTTTATTATTATTATTACTTCTTTTACCTGATGGACAACTTCAGTTTACGTACCAGCTGGTGCTCATGCCAGTGGACTTGCCGCATTTGAAAACCAGCGAAGCAGAGAACCAGCAAACAGTGAGTGGAAGCACTGCTTCGTTGCTTCAAGTTTCAAGCAGACCCTCTGCAGTCTGCAATCAACGTAGAGAAATATAATTTTCTCGATAAACACCCTCAAAAACAAATATTTTCACATTCCAAGATAAATCAGTTCCCATCATGCAATAGGGCAGTGTTTCATTCACAAGTGTAGGCGTGTCATTTGTCATTCATTTCTAATGATTGTATTTATTATACTCCATAATATTGTGTTATTTGTGTTCGTGTTATGTTAATTCTCCAAAACATTAAGTAGGGATCGTTTGCACCGCCGCACTGGATGCCTCATGGCACACCCACTCCACATTCAGGGATTTGAACCTGACTCCCTTTCGATCGGCCAGGGGTGATTCATCAATGTGATCATTCAAAAGTGAACTGGGCTTGCCACATCACCATAGATACCAAATAGTCTTGGGAGATCCAGGTGTGCAGATGTCAAAACACAGATAAATGTATTCTGTTGTAAGGTTTTGGGCTTTATTTGTCAGGAGGATATCACAAAAACACAAATGGATGTCAAAGACATTTGATGGAAATGCAGAAGTAGGTCTTGCATCAAGGAAAAGTGCACTAAATTTTTAATCAAAATCATATCCAGGATCAATGTAATTAATATTTTTGTAAGGCCTCCATTTAATTGCAATGTTATAATTACTTTAGTAAAGGATCACCCCCACCTACCACCCCGGAACAACAGCAAAGACACTAGTGAATGTCTTAACCATGTCAAGAGTTGAAGTCTCAAAGAAGGCAGTCACTAGAGGAATGGACTGTGAGGTTGCAGACCTTCAAGCCAGACTGAAGTATACTAAGGCCACCTGGAAACAGATTATGCATACAGTAAGCATGTCCTTTGGTCAGATGACCAAAAATTTGGGAAAATTTGGAAGAAAGTGATGAATTTCATATGGATTAATAAATTTGTCCTCATCTGTATGACTCTATATTAGGGGTGTCACAACACATAGATCTGTATTGAATTATACGGCACACTGCGATGGTTCGGTACCAGTGATGCCGGTAACGCGTTACTTAGTAACGCGTTACTCTAATCTAAACACTTTTTTTTAGCAGCAAGTAATCTAACGCATTAATCTTTCCAAATCAGTAATCAGATTAAAGTTACTTCTCCAAGTCACTGTGCGCTACTATTATTTTTGCATTGTGGGTCGATAGCAGCATTAAACTTGGTTCGTAGGCAGGGGGTCGGGGTTCGACTGAACTGCCCACTTTAAGCGAGCTGTGAGCTTTTCATCCGCGGATTTCTGCAGCAGCTACGACTCGTCCTCACCTCTTAAAGCGTGGTGACAACAGCACACCTGCACTGAGCTTTACAAAGACATTTTTATGCTTTATTTTTCTCCTTTATTTAGAATTCTGAGCTGAGTGGCTCTGTATCTGCTCGCTAAAAACAGCTGATCCTCCGCGACGCGTCAACAACTAACATTTTCCACTCAAATGCACCTAAACTCTCTTTCTGAGGACCACATGATGTGAAAACGCAATAAAACTTTCTTACCTGTAAATCTGGTCATGTTTTCTGCACAAATAAATGTTATCCATTCTTGTGCTCAAACGCTAAAGCAGGGGCGAATCCAGATGGAATGGGGGCGTGGAGCAAGGATGTACCCCCCCCACAACACCCCTAGATTAAAGGTCCAGTTTTGAAGCCTTTTTTTGCTACAACTACTAATACTACTTATAATAATAATAATTTCGACAAGTAAAATGTTTACAGAGAATCTAAATGTTAGAAAAATGTTAGAAAGAATTTAATAGTTACATTTATAAACAATGTAGGTTAGAAATTGCAAATTTTACTGTTACAGTGCTGTCAACAGTTAAATATGACATCAAGAAAGAGGTCTTTATTTTACTTTTTATAAAACAACTATTTATTTTCATTGAAGTCAAGAAAGGGTGACTATAAAGTGAGTTTTGGCAAAACAAGTATCACTGTCATGTTGAGGTGGCAGAGGGTTGTTGTCAGCAGCTGGGGAAGTAACTAAAAAAATAACTGGTAATCTAACTTAGTTACTTTTACAATTGAGTAATCAATAAAGTAACTAAGTTACTTTTTCAAGGAGTAATCAGTAATCAGTAATTGGATTACTTTTTCAAAGTAACTGTGGCAACACTGTTCGGGACACAGATTATACATGCGTGTGTACTTGTCTCTATAACTCACCAACATTTCATGCCATTTCCACAGACTGTGTGTTACACTAGTGTCATGATCTGTGTAGGAGGAGGTGTGGTCTTCTGCCTCATTTCAGGAGGCGTGGCCACACCCCTCAGCCTGCTGTGTATGTCGAATAGAGAAAACAGCGAGCCAGCGAGTTCAGGCAAGCAAGTGGATTATTCTAATCAGAAAGCTAGAAAGCATAAATGGAACTGGTTAATTTACCTTCTTCTTGTGGAACGTGAACCTAAAAATAGACATCACCATTTCAGCTACAAAAGTGGGCATAACCAAACTCCAAAGGCATAGGCGTGATTGGCAAAGAACAAAAAAGTAAGAAAATATACGGCACGCCTACCATGATGTGACGACCCCACCCTCCCACACACGCACACACACACACACACACACACACACACACACACACACACACACACACACACACACACACACACACACACACACACACACACACACACACACACACAGTGATATTACTTAATACATTTAATAAAATACAGTGCAAACAGTGCTAAACGGGGCATACTGAACTGACTTTCTATCAGCTATAAATAGTATTGGGACAGATTCATCCAGGAGACAACGAGACCTCATTTATGACATTGTTTTTGCAATTAGGGATGTGGCAAGGAAAGGGGTTGAGATAACGCTGATGTGGGTTCCAGTGTGTATAGGAATCCCAACAAATGCGAAGGTGGATAGGTTGGCCAATAAAGCTGAGACAACAAAACACACGCACGCACGCACGCACACACACACATCCAGAGCAGAGGGCAAGTGCATTGTTTGGAGGGAAACAAAAATACTGGGAGCAGGAGACAAAGGGTAGGCATTTGTTTTCAATAGTGAGTAGTGTGACAGATTCTGTAAATAGTTGTAGAAGAGGAGGGTGGAAAAGAAAGGATGAAGTCACAATCTTGAACAGTACTCTCATCCTCCTATGAAAGCATCAGGATGGTCTATGGTTGGAATGTCCACAGCCAGAGACAGTGCAGCATGTTCTCATGAATTGTATTAAATACTCCAGAGAAAGGCAAGAGCTTCTCTCAGAATTTAGGAGAATAGGCCTGAAAGAAGTTTCTGCAGGAAGTGTTTTAGACATAGGGTCAAGTTGGAGGGGGAAGCGCTAGCTTTTTAAATACTTCAAAGACACTGGACACATCAAAAGGATTTAGTACTGCTATAACAGACTGATGAAGAAGGTGGCAGTAATGCAACAATGAGGTTGCCGGCTGCCGTTATACGCCATAGAAGAAGAAGATGGTGCGCTTGATTTGTTTACAGGGGCACATTTTGAGAAAGAGCGATTCTCCGCATTTCCAATATGCCACAAAAAACCACCAAAGAATAAATAAAATGACTTAATTTACTCATATTTGGAGCCTGGAACCTGTCAGCCTGGGTAAATCATTGGTCCCATTGATTATGCAGCTAAGGCTAAGCTAACAGTGGTGCAATAATGTCACATTTTATTTTTAAGATTACTCATTCACCTCAGACAAATTTGCAGACGCTCCATTGCTCAAACTGGCTGTGTGGATACATATATCCAAAAGTGAAGAATTTTAGATTGTGTCTTGAGTGTGGCCGCACTCAGAATAGTGGCAGAAAAAAAAGCTCCTCCCAGCAGGGTGATGTTCGTCACTCATTTTTCTGTTTTTTGCTCCTAATTTTGTGGTTATGACTCACAGACCGTGCGCACTGACCATGCTCAGCATGCTCCAAAAAAAACAAAAAAAACAAAAAAAAACCCTGGATTTGCATGTTTTACGAGAGCCTCATTTTCATGTTGGAAAAGCCGGATTTCCGGATTCATCTGGAAGAATCACACCTCCATAAAGGTTGTATCAAGACCAAAATTTATACAGCTTCATGATGAAGTAGTATAGAGGAGGATTTTCTTAAAAAGAAGACCTGAAAGTTTAGCTTCAAATTGCCAGACGGTACATCTGAGATGAAAGCCTAAATTTGAACTGTTTTAGTGAAAGAATATCCTTCTCCATGGTACTCCACTGTGAAGTGGTGATGCAAAGTGCAAAAATTGCACTGTGCACAATTTCTCCAATCACAGCCTATAGGTAGCGTATAACTTCTGGATTGTCTGGGTGTCTTAGTGGCTTCCCTCACTCTTCAACTTCTTGCAGTCACTCAGTTTTTGAGAACTGTCTACTCCATGCAGATTTATCATAGTGTCATACTGTTTGTATTTCTTTGGAATTGATATAAATAAAGTGCAAGACATATTCAGTGGCAGTGTTACCGTCAGAGAGCCTCGTCCACAATGACCACAAAAGACTCCAAGCTGTCACTGATGTTAAAGGGGCAACACACAGCATAAAGAACAAGGGTATGTAAACCTTTGATCAGGGTCATTTCTGTTGTCATTATGATCTGAAAAGAGTAAACACAGTAACCACTAACTATGAGTGAAAAACGTTTTGTGTATATATACAGTTGTATGTAAAAGATTAGGGACCCCTGATAATTTTCATGATTTTTCTTTATAAATCATTGGTTGTTTGGATCAGAAATTTCAGTTAAATATATCATAAAGCAGATGAACACACAGATATTTGAGAAGTGAAACGAAGTTCTTAGTATTTACAGAAAGTGTGCAATAACTATTTAAACAAAATTAGGCAGGTGCGTAAATTTTTTCACCCTTGTCATTTTATTGATTTGAATACATTTAGCACTAATTATTGCAACACAAAGCTCATAGACGCTCATTGGTGAATCCAATCATGAGAAAGGGTATTTAAGCTGGCCATTTGTAAATGTTTCCCCTCTTTGCATCTCTTCTAATGAGTGACAACATGGGAGCCTCTGAACAACACTCAAATGACCTGAAAACAAAGATTGTTCAACATCATGGTTTAGGGGAAGGATACAAAAAATTATCTCAGAGATTTCACCTGTCAGTTTCCACTGTGAGGAACATAGTGAGGAAATGGAAGACCACAGGCACAGTACTAGTTAAGGCCTGAAGTGGCAGGCCAAGAAAAATCTCAGATCCGCTGAAGTGAAGGATGGTGAGAACAGCCACAGCCAATCCACAGACCTGCTCCAAAGACAGACAACATGATCTTGCTGCAGATAGCGTCTCTGGGCATCACTCAAATATGCTGCGCACTTTGCACAAAGAGATGCTGTATGATGCTATAATGTAGAGGAAGGCTTTTCTGCGTATACACCACAAACAGAGTTGCTTGAGGTATGCTAAAGCACATTTGGATAAGCCAGCTTCATTTTGGAATAAGGTGCTGTGGACTGATGAAACTAAAATTGAGTTATTTGGACATAACAAGGGGTGGTATGCATGACTGAAAAAGAACACAGCATTCCAAGAAAACACTTGCTATCTACAGGAAAAATTTGGAGGTGGTTCCATTGTGCTGTGTGGCTGTGTGGCCAGTGCAGGTACTGGGAATCTTGTTAAAGTTGAGGGTCACATGGATTCCAGTCAATATCAGCAGATTCTTGAGAACAATGTTCATGAATCAGTGACAAAGCTGAGGTTACGCTGGGGCTGGATCTCTCAACAAGACAACGACCCAAAACACTGCTCAAAATCTACTAAGGCATTCATGCAGAGGCACAAGTACAACATTCTGGAATGGCCATCTCAGTCCCCAGGCCAGAATATTATTGAAAATCTGTGGTGTGATTTTAAGCGGGCTGTCCATGCTCGGCAACCAACAAACCCGAGATGTTTTGTAAAGAAGAATGGTCCAAAATACCTTAAACCAGAATCCAGACCCTCATTGGAAGCTATAGGAAGTGTTTAGAGGCTGTTATTTCTTCAGAAGAGTATCTACTAAATATTGATGTATTTTTTTCTGTTGGGGTGCCCAAATTTATACACCTGCCTAATTTTGGTTAAAGAATTATTGCACACTTTCTGTAAGTCCTATAAACTTCATTTCCCTTCTGAAATATCACTGTTTCTCTGCTATATGATATATTTAACTGAAATTGCTGATCCAAACAACCAATGATTTCTAAAGGAAAATCATGGAAATCTTCAAGGGTGCCCAAACTTTTACATACCACTGTGTGTGTGTGTGTGTGTGTGTGTGTGTGTGTGTATATATATATATATATATATATATATATATATATATATATATATATATATAAGGTGTCCCATAAAATGTACATTTAAAACACTCGGTTTGACCCTTAAATGCTACAAACTTAATCACTTATGTTTCTTTTTTACTTGCAGAGACCCTGAAGTTTATGTTGATGCCAACCAAGACCCAGGAAAATGCCAAGATTAACCATACTACAGCGAACAAAAATTATTGAGTTTTGGCACCAGACCAAGAGTGTCAAACAGGTGCAGCAACTTTATGCTAGACTGACAAAATGCAGGGCCAATATTGACAATGGTATGAAAAACTTCAACCTTTCAGCTTTGTATCCAGCCATAAATTTATTTCCTAGACATATGCTTTGACCATTTTCTTTGCTGATAAAATGTTGCATATTTTTTGGGACATCCGTGATATATATATATATATATATATATATATATATATATATGTGTGTGTGTGTGTGCGTGCGTGCGTGCGTGCGTGCGTGCGTGTGTGTGTGTGTGTGTGCGTGTAAATGGCTGTCAACTTAATGGTTCAATTGAGATTACTTAATTACATTACCGATAAAGCATCAGATTTTTAAAAATCTAGATTAACCGCACTTTGATCCTGTTTTGGCGTCACTTACTTGGTAGGTAAATCAAGAGTGTTGCTGGTGTGTAGACACTTTCTTCTTTGGATCATTTTGACAACCCTGCCCAGCATCCAGTGTTTATGTAGTTTGGATGCACACACCTAAACATACAGACCTAAAAATTTCCTTCAGATGCTCCCGTTAGGGGTCGTAACAGCAGATCAGTCATTTCTATCTCACCCCGTCTTCTGCATCTGTCACACCAACCACCTGCATGTCCTTCTTCATTCATAAACCTCCTCTTTGGCCTCCCTCTTCTCCTCCTGCCTGGTGGCTCCATCCTCAGCATCCTTCTCCCTAATAACCTGGGTCCCTCCTCTGCACATGTCCAAACCATCTCAGCATAACCTCTATGACATCGTCTCCAAACAGATCTACCTGAATTGAGGTGACAAAATATTTTATAAATACTCTTTGTACTACAGCACTAAATAATTTTTACAATGTTCATGATGCAGCATTTTTGCAAAGTTCATAGATTGCACAGTTTATTTTTGTACATTAAACTATTTCAGTATTTGTTTTTAATAACAGTGACATTTTTTGTTCATTGCTTGTACATTTGTCAGAACCTCATTTTTACACTGTATGTGCTATGTGACTGATAGGGTGGTATTTAAAAATACATGTGATAAATTTCCATATATTAATTGCAAAGCTTGTAATGAATTAATTATATGAATTATGTGACAGCACTAATATATATATATATATATATATACACATACATACATACAACGCCTGGCAATAATTATGGAATCACCGGCCTCGGAGGATGTTCAATCAGTTGTTTAATTTTGTAGAAAAAAAAGCAGATCACAGACACGACACAAAACTAAAGTCATTTCAAATGGCAACTTTCTGGCTTTAAGAAACACTATAAGAAATCAGGGAAAAAAAATTGTGGCAGTCAGTAACGGTTACTTTTTTAGACCGAGCAGAGGGAAAAAAATATTGAGTATTGAGTTGAACTTTTATTATTGACCAAATACTTATTTTCCACCATAATTTACAAATAAATACTTTAAAAATCCTACAATGTGATTTCCTGGAATTTTTTTTTCTCATTTTGTCTCTCATAGTTGAAGTGTAGTTTTGATGAAAATTACAGACCTCTCTAATCTTTCTAAGTAGGAGAACTTGCACAATCAGGGACTGCCTAAATACTTTTTTACCCCACTGTGTGTGTGTGTGTGTGTGTATATATATATATATATATATATATATATATATGTATGTGTGTGTGTGTGTATGTATATATACACATACATAAACAAACACACACACACACACAACTTCAAAAATTAAACACCAACTACCATGTTAACAAGCGAACATCTAAGTAGACAATTATTCAGGCCAAGCCCGACAAACACCAAGATGAAAAATGACCAACAGACTGACTGTAAATGTATGGCTGGCAAATTATTGCAGAAACATGCTCAATAACAGGAATGAAAAGGCACCGAGTAATAAAGATAAATGTATTTGATTATAATTTTGTGAACTGTTTTACATGTTGTACACCATTTTCAGAGCGGGAGAGGTAAAAATGCTGAATTTAAAGGTCTGTGTTAAGAGCACATCACATGATGTCTGTCTGATCCCGACCCAAGTATGTTCCCAGGGATTGTCTGGCTTTGTACTGTGCAAATCACGCAGTCTGACCTTCTACATTCCTCATGCACCATCCTCCCATTCATCCACAGGCACAGATAATACTGGGCAAATATAAACGTGAGGATTTTAGGATTGAGGTGAGGCTGCCATCATTCTCCAACAACTAGGGAAAAGAAAACCCATGCATGTGAAAGCAGCCCACTAGTTACTACTGCTACTGCTAAACCAACCTTCAGTGCTGTAGTCTGAAGATAATGCTTACTGATGCCTACACTGATGCTCCACAGACAAAGAATAACGGCTAACAATCCCCACAAATATAGTAATTACAAAGTTATAACCGCTGAATGAATAGAGCTGAAATTTGGTGTGCTTGTCCTGACCCATGAGTACACCAAAGTTCATTTGATGCATTCCAATCTGATTTTAAATATGGCCACCATGGTTTAGGGGAAGGATACAAAAAGGATACAAAAAGCTATCTCAGAGATTTCAGCTGTCAGTTTCCACTGTGAGGAACATAGTGAGGAAATGGAAGACCACAGGCACAGTACTAGTTAAGGCCCGAAGTGGCAGGCCAACAAAAATCTTAGATAAGCTGAAGCGAAGGATGGTGAGAACAGTCAACCCACAGACCTGCTCCAAAGACCGACAACATGATCATGCTGCAGATAGTGTCTTTGTGCATCATTCAACTATACAGCGCACTTGGCACAAAGCAATGCTGTATGATGCAATAATACAGAGGAAGCCTTTTCTGCATACACACCACAAACAGAGTCCCTTGAGGTATGCTGAAGCACATTTGGACAAGCCAGCTTCATTTTGGAATAAGGTGCTGTGGACTGATGAAACTAAAATTGAACAAGGGGCGGTATGCATGGCTGAAAAAGAACACAGCATACCACGAAAAACACTTGCTACCTACAGTAAAATTTGGAGATGGTTCCATCATGCTGTGTGGCCACTGCAGGTACTGGGAATCTTGTTAAAGTTGAGGGTCACATGGATTCCAGTCAATATCAGCAGATTCTTGAGAACAATGTTCATGAATCAGTGACAAAGTCGAAGTTGCGCCGGGGCTGGATCTTTCAACAAGCCAACGACCCTAAACACTGCTCAAAATCTACTAAGGCATTCATGCAGAGGAACAAGTACAATGTTCTGGAATGGCCATCTCAGTCCCCAGACCTGAATATTATTGAAAATCTGTGGTGTGATTTTAAGCGGGCTGTCCATGCTCAGAAACCAACAAACCTGAGATGTTTGTAAAGAAAAATGTTCCAAAATACCTTCAACCAGAATCCAGACTCTAATTGGAAGCTATAGGAAGTGTTTAGAGGCTGTTATTTCTGCAAAAGCAGGATCTACTAAATATTGATGTATTTTTTTGCAAACATTTATGCACCTGCCTAATTTTGGTTAAAGAATTATTGCACACTTTCTGTAAGTCCTATAAACTTCATTTCACTTCTCAAATATCACTGTGTTTGTCTGCTATATGATATATTTAACTGAAATTGGTGATCCAAACAAGCAATGATTTATAAAGGAAAATCGTGGAAATCATCAGGGGTGCCCAAACGTTTGCATACAACTGTAAATTCACAAGAAGGTGATTAAAGGGAACAAGACACAGGTGTGCAAAAAGAGAAGACGGTAGCAAGTGAAAAGAGATCAAGAAAGTCTATATCAAAATAAAGCAAGAAGTAAACATATGGACACTCTGAATTTAACCATGATGAAATCTATATACATAAATAGCTAATTCTGTCTGTCTGTCTGTCCAGGATAAACTCCCAAACTATAATATGTAGCCCTAAAAACTATATATATTCTGAATCATGATGACATGGGGAACAAACTGGTACCATTTTTTGAAAAGTTCTGGGCAACCAATAATGCTTTAATCTATTATCTTGATCTATTTATCTTTTATGGTTACTTCATGTCATCAAGAAAGCCTGAGTACAAAAAGTATAAAGCGGTCATAATTCTAATTCCACTCACCCCCATCCACCCCCCCAATCCTGATGATGTCATCAATAGAGCCTGAGTACAACAATTACAAAGTGGTCAGAATTCTTATCCCCCCTCCCATCCTGATGATGTCATCAAGTTCCACTCCCTCCCCCAATCCTGATGATGTCATCAAGAAAGCCTGAGTACAACAATTACAAAGTTGTCAGAATTCTAATCCCCCCTCCCATCCTGATGATGTCATCAAGAAAGCCTGTGTACAAAAAGTATAAAGTGGTCAATTCTAATTTCACCCCACTCAAACTATAATATGTAGCCCTAAAATCTATATAAATTCTGAATCCTCATGACATGGGGAACAAACTGGTACCATTTTTTAAAAAGCTGAACTGAAAATTACCCCCAAAATAGCCTTTTATGTAAGAAATAGCCTTTTATGTAAGACCATACAGTATTGTACCATGTGCTTTTCATGCTGCCACTTCTGTCTGTCTTTCTGTCTGTCCAGGATAAACTCCCAAACTATAATATGTAGCCCTAAAAACTATATATATTCTGAATCCTCATGACATGGGGAACACACTGGTACCATTTTTTAAAAAGTTGAACTGAAAATTACCCCCAAAATAGCCTGCTGTGTGTATGACCAGGCAGATTCAAATTTCCAGCCCTGTATATGTGTTGGCCATCTCTGTTTATTTAATCCCTTCCTTCAGCTACTTTATGTTCTCAACTTTATGTTCTCAACTGCCCTGTACAACCCAGTTTGCCTTCCTGTCTGAATACATTCATTTTATGTTTGTAAAATTGCAATGTAAAAACAGTGAAATACACCACTACCTCAATTTTGATCCATTGATATTTACATTTACTGTTACCTACCTTTTGTGTGTAATTGTGTTATAAATTTGATTGCAAAACAAAGTCTGCATGAAGGATTTCAAATGTGTTTGTCTTTTAACCAAGTATTTCCACTTAGTTTGGGGAGTCCACCTCTTATAGGTCTGCTGGACAAACTTTAGCCCATTAACTATTATATTTATATTAAGACATCAGCATTACAAAAACAAATGTTGGGCAATTGTTTTGATTAAAATGACTGGTATTTGGCTTATGTCTAAAACAGGTTAACCCGGGCAGCGCCGGGTACCCCAGCTGGTACACTGATAAATCAACCAAAACAGGGAACATTAAATCTTACAAACACTTTAAACCAACTCTGAGAACACAACCACACCTGCAACAGGACACAAGATTATTAACTGTTGATTATATCTACAGCTGACAGGTGATTAAAAAAATATAATCTAAATAATGCAAAGCTTTGTGATTAGATAATTGCATAATATTTGCATCATTTATTGTGGCCAGCCTAAGGCACACATGTGCAATAATCATGCTGTCTAATCAGCATCTTGATATGCCACACCTGTGAGGTGGGATGGATCATGTCAGCAAAGGAGAAGTGCTCACTAACAGATTTAAACAATTTTGAGAATAATATTTGAAATAGGTCTTTTGTGTATATAGAAAATGTTTTACATCTTTAAGTTCAGCTCATGAAAAATGAGTGCAAAAACAAAAGTGTTGCATTTATATTTTTGTTCAGTGTATATAAGTAATACAATTTAATAATGAGTTTGGACTGAAATGTCTTTTGTGTGAAAGCAACTTAATGCAGACAGTGTGGGCATCGACAAGATTCTTTCTTTTCAAATGCAGCACCAGTTTGGGCCAGGGCCTGACCTGCAGCTGGACTGGAGGAGGGTCGCTCTCCAAACACATCAACTCAGCCACAATAAATAACACCGCAAACAGGGAGCCATCACTCACCACGCACATAGCTAACAACAGGACAGGGACAGAGATCAATGGGGAGGTACAGACAAATAAAGAAAAAACTAGAGACGCCAAGAGAGACTAAGACAGTGTGAGGGCACCTAACACCGGACAGCAGATAGTAAATATCAGACAGGAGCCTGAGAAAGCAGGCCGTTCTGCCAAGCTGTAAAATTTGTTTCTTATTGTCTAAGTGGCAGCTGAAAGCGTCTCCCTGCGAGGGCCCCTCGGCTCCGCTCCGACCCACTTTGACAGGGAGGTAACCATATTAGGATGTGTATGGTAAAGTAAACAATAACATAGCTGCAATGAAAGGGAAATTTTTCAGCTAATGGTGTTTGTCATTTCTGTTTTCAGTGCACGGAGAAGGCGTGTTTTTTTGTTGCCAGCCAGGCAGACTTTATTTATGAAAACAATGCAAGAGCCAAGCCTTAAAAAAATAAAACCACATAAATAAATAGCACGTTCATAATGCCTCAAATATTTTCCCCCCACCTAGTGACATTAAATAATCCCACAGAGAAAAGGGCCTAAACTTTCCCTCAAATCTTGTTGCCTCCAGTTTTGGCTTTAAACAAAAGTCATCACTTTTTAAAATTAAAAACCTACCTTTTCAAATTCATATTCCAGACTGGATGAATCTTGACATTTATCTAGTAGTTTAGTGTAAAAAAGAAGGTAATGTCATCTTCATTGACTTTTCACTCATTTTTGATACGAGTGAAAACAGTCAAATCCTTTAATAGTGCAGAATATTTATTGAGGGATCCCTCAAATGGTGACACAAGCACCAAATTTGGCACACATTCTCCTTAGACATTTTTTAAAAATGCTGAGTGGCCACATGAACTTTGAATAGGCGTCCAAGAAGGGGTCAATATTTAAAAATGCTCCAGTCATATTGAAAGGTATTCCATATTATTTGTCTGATCATAAAGATTCCAAAAAGGTATAGTTTGGACTATCTGTGAATGAATGTTATGAAGTTATGGGGTAAAACAGCAAAAACACTGAGAAAGGTCAATTTCTGTTTGTACGGGGGTCAAGAGTTAAAGTTGCTCCAATTTTGGTAAAAAGTCGTGCAAAGTACTGGTTGAGCTAATAGGATTAATGAATGGAATAGTTTTGACTGTGTTGAGTGCTTGGTTTGCAAAGTAAAGGTTAAACAATGTCAGCATCAATTGGATTCTATAAGATGTGACATATGCTACCCTGTAACATGATAACTAAGCATGATACATGATGCAAACTATTCCTTTTTAAAACCATATTCAGTCAGCTAATAATTTGTATCACTTTTTACCAAAATTGGAGCAACATTAACTTTTAACCCCTGTACAAATTGAAATTGACCTCTGTCACCATTCTTGCTGTTTTTACCCCATAACTCCAGAACATTCATTCACAGATAGTCCAAACTATACCTTTTTGGAATCTTTATGATCAGACAAATAATATGGAATACCAAAGATACAATGTAGAACTAGAAATTGGGGGGGGACAAAGTGCGAGGCCCACAAGGCGGTTTCTAGATAAGCTCAGATGCATTCTGAGCATCCAGAACAGTAATTTTAATGTTTTGAGAAGACCATAAAGTGGACACCATTTGACTTATGCAATTTGAAACTGTGGATATAAGTACTTTATTCTGAGAATAGCCAGCATTGATTTTATTAACATCCTGGTGTAAATAAGGTATCACCACATGTGTAAAACTCAAAAAGAATGATAGGTTGAGTTTTCATTAAAAAACAACTGCAATGTGGTAAAATGTATTCATAAATATGAAAGAACAGGCTCTTAATAATTATTAACTATCGCATACTGTATTTTTTTTCTCATGATTTGTTTTTGCATAAGTTTGAAAAAACAAGAGATCATAAGTTTAGGATAAATTACTTATGGTCAAGGTCAAGGTCAGGTTTATTTATAAAGCACATTTACAAACAGTCAACACTGCCCCAAAGTGCTGTACAATAAAAGGAATTAAAATTATATCAAGTTAAATACAAGAACAAAATAAATCAACAAGACAGTAAAAGATGTGGCAGTGTTCAGCTCATCTTGTATTAAAAGCCAGTGCAAAAAGATATGTCTTTAAAAGAGTCAATTGAAGGAGCCAGTCGGACATTCAATGGCAGAGAGTTCCAGAGCTTAGGCCCCGCAACAGCAAAGGCTCTGTCTCCCCTGGTCCTTAGCTTAGATCTGGGACAGACCAGTAAACTCTGGTCCACGGAGCGCAGAGCTCTTCCTGGAGTGTGCAATGACAGCATATCAGATAAATAGAATGGGGCTTGACCGTGAATTGATTTAAAAACAAGCAACAAAATCTTAAAATCAATTCTAAAAGCAACAGGCAACCAGTGCAGTGAAGATAAAACAGGAGAAATGTGTTGGTGCCATTTGGCTCCAGTGAGCGCAGCTGCATTGTGCACCATCTGGAGACGATGCAGAGACGACTGATTAAGACCCACATACAAAGAATTGCAGTAGTCTAAACGAGACGTGATCAAGGCGTGCACAACCTGTTCCAGCTGATTTGGGGGCAGGTAATGCTTGATTTTACTTAAAAGTCTAAGCTGGAAGAAGCTTGTTTTGACCACTGTGTTGATCTGCTTCTCGAATTTAAAAGAGCTGTCTATAAAAACACCAAGGGTCTTAGCAGATGAACGACAGCAGGAGGCGAGTGAACCAAGGACAGAAAGGTCAAGGTCACCAAAGACCACAGTCTCTGGTTTGCTATCATTTAGGTTCAAAAAGTTTAAAGACATCCAGTCTTTGACTTCTTGAAAGCAAGTCTGTAGGATGGCAGATGAGTTTGTTTTAAGGTTCAGAGGTAGATAAATCTGCACATCATCAGCAAAGCAGTGAAACTGAATGTTATATTTCTTAAAAACTGATCCTAAAGGAAGCAAATAGAGCGAAAATAGAATTGGCCCTAAAATTGAACCCTGAGGTACTCCACAAGTCAAAGGGGCTTTCTGTGACACAAAGGGACCAAGGTTTACAGAAAAGCACCGACCAGTCAAATAGGACTTAAACCTTTTGAGCACTGTGCCATTTAATCCAACACATGATTCAAGGCGAGATAATAAGACCTGGTGGTCAACAGTGTCAAAGGCTGCAGTTAAATCCAAAAGCACAAGCACAGCTGAGCTGCCAGAGTCCATGATTAAAAGAAGATCATTAAAAACTTTTAAAAGAGCAGTTTCAGTGCTGTGCAAAGGTTTAAAACCAGACTGGAACTTTTCAGTTATGTCAAATGCAGTAAGGTGTGACTGTAGTTGAGTATAGACCACCTTTAGACCACCTTTTCACTTATCATGAATTTAATTTTCGAAGTGGCACTAATGACAACACTCATACTGAACATAATTTTGCTTGCATAGACTGATTTTGGAGATCAAGCAATAATTGCAGATGGGCTTTCTGACATCCCAGATAGCTTTTCTGATTTCATTTTCTAACTTTCAGAATTTAGTAAATTAGCATATGGTCCATTGATACTTATGTGTTGACACTAGTCCCTAGAGGCAACTATTTCTGGCTTCAAATCTGGGCAAATGCAGTCCAAGAAAATTCTGAATGTGACAAACAAGAAACAGGTGTTGTAAACAAGTCAATGCTGCTAAAAATACAAACTTGCAGAAACAAAGATACTATTCTGACATGGTTTTGCACATAAGACTGACATGGTTTGCACATAAGACTGGCATACCATGTTTCAAGTACACACATATATGTCAGAAGGTGGGGGGGCATACCATATTCTGTCCCCCCTGGTTGAAAAGGTGGAGGGGGAATGTCCCCCCTATCCCCCACCAAACTGTGCCCATGTGGAATACCTTTCAATATGACTGGAGCATTTTTAAATTTTGACCCTTGTGTAATTCTTCAATTGACTATTGAAAGTTCATGTGGCCACTCGGCATTTTTCAAAGAGTAATGTCTAAGGAGTACGTGTGCTAAATTTGGTGCTTGTATCACCATTTCAAACATTTTTTCTGTTATCCGCTGCACTATAACAATAGTTAGACACCCCCCCCCCCCACCACACACACACACACACAGGCCGATTGAGGCCGAATGGCATCAGAATGACACCCACAGGAAGTGTTGAGGTGCTGTCTGAAGACGGATGGACTGCAGCCTCAGAGCAGTTTACATATTTGGTCACATTTGCTCAGTTTGTCCCGAGTGCATTGCAAAGTTCAAAACTCTCTGCACCATCAGACAGGTGTCCCATCTCAACAATGATCTAAGTGCAGTGTGTGCACCATCTGATTGCAATCTACATATTCTGACGGCGTCAAACAGCATATGAAACTATCTGATCGTGGTTGATTGAGCTCTGAGATGGATCAGTCATGGCAAAGCCTGCTTGTGCCACTTATGTCCACCTCCACTGGACATACATAATATAACTGTAATAACATGTATGTGGCATTCATCAAGTGCAGCAGATGTGAACAGTGTGCAATGAAACTGAAAGCACCGTGTGCCACTGCAGGTCAATGTGTCCCACAGCGCAGTCTGCCACAGATCTGAACAGGCTGTTATATCCATAACAGACCTTACAGTACAGATACATTTCCATTCCCTCCCATGGGCAACATAAATAATGTGAAAAATTGTGCCCAACATATCTGTGACACCACAGGCAGGTGCGCTCCACTGCTGTCTCATGCGCATCAAATGCTGTCTCATGCGCATCAAATTGCACACATCAGAGGCTCACAGTTGAATGTGTCTCACCACTGTAACATACATATTCATTACGATCTAATCAATTACGATCTAACTCTGTAGGAGGTATGACGTGGAACTGTTTCGCCAGCCCATGACAACATTATTAAACATGACTCTCACCTCCGGCACAGCCCCAGGAGCGTTTCACAGCACAGGGTGGACAGGAGCCAGGGACCACAGCCTGTGGTGAAACCCTCTCACCTGGCTTTGATGTGTGCTGCAAACAACCACTGCATAAATAAATCCCATGTGACCGTGCACAGATAATGCAACCGGACATCGTGGTGTACAGAATTGCATTGTGCTACATATACTGAAAAAAAGTTAGCTGGTATGGCTGTGTCTGATGAATGTTGCATGCATGGGGAACCTTGGCCCAATGCCAGCAAAGTTTAGCAGCAAAATGAGTCCAGTGAGATGAATAAATTCTGGCAATGCAAGATATTTCGCCAGAGTGTACATCAGGAGGTGATCAATGACAGTGAAGGGGCAAAATGTACATCACCTCCTCTTTACCTCCAGCTGTTTGACAGAAGCGGGCATCAGAACTGTCATGTTCTTGTACGTTGTCAGGCTTTTTGTGTGCGCACTCTACATGCGGAGCTCCTGGGCTCTCTGCTGGCCAACAGAGAGTCAGCGCTGACAGCTGTGCACGTGTGCAGCGGCCCGTTCAGCTGTTGTGTACACAGACACACACAGCTGAGCAATCATTTCATCACTTGTTCTACGCACGCAGGTCTGCAAGCACTGGCAAAGAGAGGACGAGCAAAGATGTGACTGTGTGGGAGTGAGTGAGTGAGTGACTGTACCAATGCCAGCTTTGACACATATGGCATGAGTCCAGTCCATACGTTGTTTGTACTCCGATGTCCAGTACCGGCAGGGCCTGTGCAAAGGGAGGACACAGCGCTGCCTCCCACTCTGGCCCCGTGTTTGCCATTCAGAAGTTTGGACATTGGGCAGTCTTCAGCGCCTTTTAAGGCTGTCTGACAGCAGTCTGTTTCGTCTGTTTTCGAAATACGCTTTGGCTGTAATCGTCCAGGTGTGGATGAGGCAGTCTGGACAGAATCCGCCCACAGTCTACATGCCTCTTTCCCTCCCGACTGCGTCCAGACTATGGCCATTTTTGCCGTGTCAGCCTGGTTCCTGTCAGGTTTTGGCTCATAGGTTGGGTCGCTTCTCTTGTTTCCCCTTTCCACAGTATGATTTTCTAGTCAGTTTTGTTCTGAGCTCATCATTTGTTTTCTGTTCTGTATTCTGTAGTCTCTGGTTTGTTTTCTGTTTATTTTGTATTTTCTGTTTTCATATTTTAGTCATGTGGTTTATTTAGTCATTGTTATTTCCATTGTCCATTTTCCATTATTTCTCTGCTGCTACTTATAATGTAGTCTTTAGCTGTTTCAGTCCTCTTTTGTTCTTCACTTAATATGGTTATCTTGTGTTTTGTTTTCTGTTCTACACTTAAGCTGTTTATCTATTGATTACTTTGTCATGTTTATTATCTTTGAGACTTTTTGCCATGTGTAGTGTTTAGCCATATGTTTGTTACCTGTATAGTTACCGTTTGCCACCGTTTGTATTTCTTTCATGTACACTCTTGCACCCATCTGTCTCTTCTTTGTCTCTGTTTCCCTCGTGTGTTCAATTACACTCTTGTGCTTGCCTGTTTCGTCTTGGTCACAGTCTGTCTGAATCACTCCCTTGCTCTCTTGCATCTCTTCCCTCCTCTTGGATTCACTTAAACCATGCTTCCTTTCTGGAATATTCTTCCACACGTGCACCTTGTTGACCTAATTACCCCACCTGTGTGTTTAACCCCTTCACTTTCTCCACTCCCTTTCCAGTTCATCGTGATCTTTGTATCCACGTTACAGCCTTTTGCTTTTGTCTTGTTTTTGCCTCATTGTGTTATGACCTTGCTTTGTTTACCGGACCTTGTTTTTGGCTCAGACTATGATACAGTACCTCTCTGTGCCTTTGAACCCAGGCTGTCTCTCGACCACATTTTTGCTTAGCACTTATCTGTACTTCTGCTTCCCTGCCCGCCTTCCCGTGTACCGTACCCCTGCTTGTGTATACAATAAAGATTTTTTTTTTTTTTTACTTATTGTTTTTTTACTTTACTTGTCCTCAAGTCTGCATTTTGTGCCCTCCCACATTCTGTGCCATGCATCCTGGAGTTCTGACAGTTCCTGCGAATTCTTAGTATGTGTGACGGGTGTCTAAGCCAGTAAGCGAGCAGTATTTCTGGTATTTGTATTTACATTTTGCAAATTGTTTTATACTTTTACTGCTTTTGATACTCTGTGTGCTTCTTACCCTGTGTGCTACTATACAATGCTGCTGGAACCTCAATTTCCCTGAGGTAGTCTTCCCAAGGGATTAATAAAGTTCTATCTAATCTAATCTATTATTGGATGGAAACAACATTTGCTGCATCTTGACAACTTACATATGGTAGCTTTAATTGAGTGAGGCAGAGTGATGTCGTCATACACGGGAGTTTTTGCTTTCGACTGAACAGCGTGACAGAGTGTAAACTTTCTTTTTTTATTACATGTTTTTGAATTGGATTACATCTCCTCATTTGCATTGGATGAAGTCACTAACTTGGTAAGCGGTTGTGTTGACGTACTTTCCGCATCAATCCCTCATGCTAGACCACCCTCAATATTTTGTCATTTTTAAGATGGTGTGATTTTGCACCAATGATGGCATCTCATAAAACTATACAGATTTAAAATCATCATAGGCAAGCGTTGCTCCTCGGCGAACATCCCATCCATGAAATGTGACACCAACATGTAGAAAAAGCCAACTTTTGCAATTAGTTTTGTCATGTTTTCTCCTGCTGCCAGCGGCAGTAAACTCGCATGCACAGATCACGGTTTTAAAAATAAATGCCTCAATGATGTGAGCTGCGCTGAAATATGAGTCACTGGAAGTGGTGTAGCATTACATTTAACAGCAGCAACACGCATTTGAACAAAAAGTATACTGGATGCCGCCATTTTGCTCCTGCTGCCTTCCTGAAAAAAAAATGCACTGGGGGGGCTTCCGCTTCAAGGGCTTGAGCCTTGCTGTGATAGAACATTTCTAACTTGCAGAGTTTGCAGAGCAACAAGTTGTTCAGGCTTTGCTTAAAATACTCCAACGTGCATCACTGCACATTATCTAACTCTACATATTGTAATTCTAATAATGTTGATGCATTGCCCCAGTCGTAATTATTATTAGGGATGTCACGGATTACAAAACCCATGGTTTAGATATGGATGTTAAGCCATGGACCAGATCATTTTTCGGTTCAGGAAAAAAAAAAATACAGCCAAATACTACTCTACTGTCCTTTTTCCAGCATGATAATGAGAAATTGTGAAAAACTGAATGTTGGCAGCATGTTTTGGCCTCAATAAACAAAACACACACACACACACACACACACACACACACACACACACACACACACACACACAAAGACTTTTTACATACATGAAGTCTATAGATGGCCAGCAAGATGGATATCACATGAAAATGCAGATACTGATTTTCTACAGCTATTTATTGCCATGAGAACATGTGTGATTGCACAAAGTCTTCTGGCCTTAGCTGCAGAATTACAGCCAGCTGTGTTGGGCACGTTCAAATCAGTCAAAACCAAATCTTGGTTTCAAAGTCAACATGGTTCAAACTGTATTACTTTGCTCTTAAATATTACAAATAGTCAGTCAAAATTATTATTGTTAAAACATCTTCACAAGTGGACCTTTATGGGTTTGAGGGACCTATCCCACCCCCGTGGGGCCGCCCCTGCACAGTCTGCATGAGCTGCAGAACAGACAAGAAGAGGAAGCAGGCTCACTGTCTGTTTTTAATCACAATTATCAGCTCTGCGCTATCAAACTGCAAGACAGAAGTGCACTGTTGATGACCTAAATGAGACTTATTGTGGATTTCAATTGAAGCAGGGGTGTTCCTGTAGTTTTTAAAAGTACACAGCGCTGTGTGTTGATCCCTGCAGCAAACACTGGCTGCTCGCTGAATCTCAGACTTTTTTTAGTGAATCATGTTTTACTGACAAATCAAAAAGCGCTGGTATCAAGCTGATTCTTAGATTAGACAGAACCTTATTAATCCCTTGGGAAGTCTTCTGGCCTTAGCTGCAGAATTACAGCCAGCTGTGTTGGGCACGTTCAAATCAGTCAAAACCAAATCTTGGTTTCAAAGTCAACATGGTTCAAACTGTATTACTTTGCTCTTAAATATTACAAATAGTCAGTCAAAATAATTATTATTGTTAAAACATCTTCACAAGTGGACCTTTATGGGTTTGAGGGACCTATCCCACCCCCGTGGGGCCGCCCCTGCACAGTCTGCATGAGCTGCAGAACAGACAAGAAGAGGAAGCAGGCTCACTGTCTGTTTTTAATCACAATTATCAGCTCTGTGCTATCAAACAGCAAGACAGAAGTGCACTGTTAATGACCTAAATGAGACTTATTGTGGATTTCAATTGAAGCAGGGGTGTTCCTGTAGTTTTTAAAAGTACACAGCGCTGTGTGTTGATCCCTGCAGCAAACACTGGCTGCTCGCTGAATCTCAGACTTTTTTTAGTGAATCATGTTTTACTGACAAATCAAAAAGCGCTGGTATCAAGCTGATTCTTAAATTAGACAGAACCTTATTAATCCCTTGGGAAGACTCTCTTAGGGAAATTGAGGTTCCAGCAGCACTGGACAGTAGCACACAGGCTAACAGCAGACAGAGTATCAAAAGTAGAATTAAGAAACAATTTGCAAAAAGTAAATATAAATATGAATACAAGAACTACTGGCTTACTGGCAACAACTGCTCCTCTCCTTCCCGTCCTCTGTCTTCCTGTTACTTTTCATCCCCCAAGTGAGGAGGGCGCACAGCGGATTTATTATTACAGCGTCACTGCAGCCGGTTATTACTGAAGTGGAGCACGAGGTGTGCACAACTTAACAACATGCAGTTGAAGCTGCATATGACTTTTACTGTAAATGCATCAGTGATGCCGGTAACGCGTTACTCTAATCTAACCACTTTTTTTTAGTAACAAGTAATCTAATGCATTAATCTTTCCAAATCAGTAATCAGATTAAAGTTACTTCTCCAAGTCACTGTGTGTTACTGTTATTTTTGCAATGTGGGTAGATAGCAGCATTAAACTTGGTTCGTGGGCAGGGGGTCAGGGTTTGACTGAACTGCCCACTTTAAGCGAGCTGTGAGCTTTTCGCGGTTTTCTGCAGAAGCTACGACTCGTCCTCACTTCTTAAAGCGCGGTGACAACAGCACACCTGCACTGAGCTTTACAAAGACATTTTTATGCTTTTTTCCTCCTTTATTTAGAATTCTGAGCTGAGCGGCTCTGTATCTGCTCACTATAAACAGCTGATCCTCTGCGACACGTCAACAACTAACATTTTCCACTCAAATGCACCTAAACTCTCTTTCTGAGGACCACATGATGTGAAAATGCAATAAAACTTTCTTACCTGTAAATCTGGTCGTTTTCTGCATAAATAAATGTTATCCATTCTTTGTGCTCAAACGCCAAAGCAGGGGTGAATCCAGATGGAATGGGGGCGTGGAGCAAGGATGTGCCCCCCCACAACACCCCTAGATTAAAGGTCCACTTTTGAAGCCTTTTTTTGCTACAACTACTAATACTACTTATAATAATAATAATAATTTCGACAAGTAAAATGTTTAGAGAATCTAAATGTTAGAAAAATGTTAGAAAGAATTTAATAGTTACATTTATAAACAATGTAGGTTAGAAATTGCAAGTTTTACTGTTACAGTGCTGTCAACAGTTAAATATGACATCAAGAAAGAGGTCTTTAGTTTACATTTTATAAAACAAGTATTTATTTTCACTGAAGTCAAGAAAGGGTGACTATAAAGTGAGTTTTGGCAAAACAGGTATCATTGTCATGTTGAGGTGGCAGAGGGTTGTTGTCGGCATCTGGGGAAAGTAACTAAAAAAAGTCACTAGTAATCTAACTTAGTTACTTTTACAACTGAGTAATCAGTAAAGTAACTAAGTTACTTTTTCAAGGAGTAATCAATAATTGGATTACTTTTTCAAAGTAACTGTGGCAACACTGAAATGCATCAAAATAAATGCAGTTATTTTAAAAACAAATAGTCGTGACACATTTCACTTCGACATTTTGCTTGTAATTGAAATAATCTAATTGGAAGCAGAACTTTTCAGCCGACCCTCGTATTTATGGAATTCTGCAACATGCAATTATTTTGGTATAATGCACAGAACAATATAATCTGAAGTGAAATACATTCAGAAAAGTCACATTTTGTTTTCATGCCTATGCCTGTATGTGAAAGCTATAGAAGTCAACGGCAGTGATTATCTCACACTAATAAATCCATTATTCTGCTTCATGTTCACTTCATCTCCTTCCACAGTCACTCCCTTTAAACTGGCTTCAGTTATAACACTATCAGTTCCCAGACAGAGTGCATTATTACGATTCTGTAAGAGGAATGAATTATATTTTGTTAATGAGGTAAACATGATACAAAAAAAATGCAAAACTGACCAGGATAAAGCTGGGGGGAAGAATGTAGGCCTATATATATTTAGTGGTTAATGTGAGAGCTGACAGATTGCTAACATTCACATGCATCCCTGCAGCACATTCACTCAGTCATGCTCCTGTGGAGTTTGAAAGTCTCTTACTTCTTTGTTTGGATTTCACCCACCTCACTCCAGCTCTGTGTGTAGCAGCGCTCTCAGCCCCGTTCCTAATCTCACACCAAAAAATGTTTATTTGCGTCGAACTGAAGCCATTCCATTAAGTAGCCCCACCAGGTGCTTCATCCCTAAAAGGGATTTGTTTTGTAAAATAAACGGAGAAGGCAGGCAGCTGCCACAGTGATATTTACCATAACATGACACAAATGCAACAAAGTCAGAACTATCCAAACAAGAATCCAGACTCCTTGTAGGGACCTCTTACGAACTCCCTCAAATAGTCAGAGCGTCACTTATCCCACAACAAACGTTTTAATGTGAATAATACTGTTACATAAAAGTTGTTTTAAATTATGGCTCATTTTAGTGTGATAAATTAAGTATTCCAGAAAGGACTGCTCATCCTTTTTTTTTTGCAGTATTACTCCACAATTACAGAAAACAAATTGTGTTGAATTCCTGGGTTTGTCTCCTTTTTAAAGTAGGCCCTGACACAGGAAATGGATGTCAGAATTTTCTCTGTTTCTCAGGACTAGTGCAGTGCCCGTAGGATGTTTGTATTCCTATAGAAAATTGGGAGCTTAAGTAGATTTCTCAAGGATGGTCGTATGAGGCTGTGTTTGAAGGTGGGATGTAGAAAAAGGCGTTTTATTATCAATTATATGAAAATAAAGCATTCCTATTAAACAAATTATTGGAAGAGACTCAGACAAAATTAAACAGAACATTTATAATATTTTAAACAGTAAATCAGTATCCCACCTCTTGAACTCACAGCAAATGTAAGTTTTTATTCAGGTTATGTCGAAAGTACAAATTGTGGGAAAATTTGACATTTTATTCGGCTTATTTACATACTGAAACACTGTAGAAATAGTAGACAATTTGTTGGTGTGATAAAAAATGGATTTTAAGGCCCGGTGAAATGGCACTTAATGAAGGGCAAGGAAGCCCAAACGAAACAAGAAATCTGGACTTTCGCTGACTTTCTTTGGCATTGTTTAAACTTCGCACAGCTTCATTCTTGCAGCTGGTGCTTCGTCAGGATTTTTAAATCATTGAAATTTTGAATGAATGCTGCAGAAAACCTCAATTTGTCCATATTTCGTTTTGCTGTAGTTCTTGACGGTTTTTTATTGTTTGCTTACTTTTTGTAATGTTAGCATTTAGTTTGACTTCGTTTAACCAGCTGAATGTTTTCACAAAGTACAAAAGCCGGTTTGTGAGCACTTTTGCAGTGGTGCTTGTGTGTTGGTGTGGGGCTTCTGCCGCTGCCTGTGATGTGGGGAGTGCTGCTGCGGTCATGCCGTGGTGCTGGCCAGCCAGCAAGAATTTGTCGGCCTCTCCGCCAGGTGTGGTTGCAGTGTGTATAATTTTGGTGGTGTATTTAGCGTGTGTGGTTAGTGTGGTGTTTTTTTTTTTTTTTTTTTTGTAAAAGTGACGCGTCTTATGAATGTTGAGCAAGCACTTTTTTTTTTTTTTTAAATTGGAGCAAGACAGAGCGTGCAACGTGTCGTCAGAGACAGAACCAGACAGTGAGGATTCTGACAATGAGGGAGATGATCCCTCTTTTGTTCTGGATGAGGAACCAGAGCAGGTGGATTCACCGACATACACACAGATCTCCACAGTGTGTCAGATCACGCGCTTGTCTTTGCAGTTTCTGCAGGACTCAGACACTGTGAGCTCCGTCCCAGAGCCAAGTTCTGGAATGCAGCGATGCAGACACACGCTGCTCGAACAGTGGCTGCAGGCGCGTTTAAAGCGTCGAGATCAACATTAGCTTTGGTTTCGTTTTGTTCCATTTTTGTTCCTTTTGCGCTCTTGATTCGCAGGCTATTCGGTGATAAAGCTTGTTCATCCACCTTTCCTCAAGGATTTGTGACTTTTTTACTTTTTTACGTTCATTCAGGAATCGTCGTATGCTGTGTGACCGGGCCATTAGCTAACATCTCCTCAGTGTTGTCAAGTTAAACTCAGTCACAAGGAAGACTGACAGCATGCCTTTCATAGTAAAAGTATTTGCTGGAATGCTGGGTTTTAATGTTTTATTGTGAAACAGTGCAAGCAACATGAGCTATCTGATGTTGTTTAATTTTGCTACCAGTATCATCATTGAGCCACGTCATCTTGGAAGTATGAATGTTACAATGCTAATCAAAATAAAGGTTTTAAAATAAAGGTTTTGATAAAGGTTTTCAAAATAAATGATGCACATCATTGTGCCATGCACAAGCCATATCTGAAAGCTGAGGTCGATCTGACAGACAGTCAGTGAGTCACATACCCAAACACAGACATTTCTTGCTTTATAGATTAACGATACGGTAGTTACTGCTTTCTGAAAGTGCTTCACAATAAAAGCTTTTCAAAGTAACTTAAAAAGACCATCTCATAACATTAACTTTGTAAACTTTGAATAAAACTAAAGACAAAATGTATCATCAGGACAACAGAAACTTGGCAAGATTGACGTAAATACTGTATTTATAAGCAAAATACTTGATAGTTCATGTACATACCCTGTACTGAATGGCCTTGAAACATGAAATTAATACTTTTATATGGATGCTGAAGCCTGAACTATCCAGCAGGTGCCAGTGTTCATCAGGTGGCAACACTGCATTATGAGCTTCTTTACATACGGACTCTGGAACACTGTTCAAAACAATAATATTTCAAAGACTTAAAGGTTTCAGAACAGTTGCTTTGACTTTGCTGTGAATAATCTGGATATTATACAGGCTAAACAAAGTTGCTTTGTCAGTGGATCTGGCACATCATCATACAAGATGATAGCATTTATTTGTTTTTTGGTTAATGCTTGTACAAAGTGGTTCAGATGGAGTAGCTCATCCATTCCCGTGCATTTTTGCTATCGAAACCCTACACTGTTTCTAGAACAAAGAAAAGCATAATGACTGAGAAAACCTAATAAGTTAGGGAACGGAACTTTTTCCCAAGGAGTTATAGCTACAAATGGAATGCCATTAGCTGAAATTGTGTACAGCTATGTATGTTGTGTTATGCGAGTTTGTCCTTTATGAAATGAAGAAAAGGACACAGTAACACACCAAAGGGTTCAATTAAGTTAAATAGCTTTTTTTAATAGTACTTCCAATAAGTGAAGTCAAGTCTGGGAGTGCCTAATCCACCACATTACAGAACAGTAACCACCAAGTCAGACAGCCAGCCCATTTAGGGCATAGTACTTTCAACATGCAGTGGAATTTGTATGAAACCTCATGGCACTCAGTCGGGTTGTGGACGATGATGTTTTATGCCTGAAGCATTTTGATCCCCAATCTCTTCAGGAACTTTCACACTCACTGCTTAGAAATGATCTCCAAGCAGCCAGACACACATTGAAGAGGGTTCCTACTGACGATGAACCCAGTCAACAGATCAATGCTTTTAATTCAATGATGCACCTAATTGTCCTTTTTTTCTTGTTTTGTTGTTGTTTTAAGCTGTGGTCAGACAGTTAAAACAGTGCTCCCCATCTTGCCTTGTCACCAAGAACTAGCTTCATAATCACTCATCTGGTCATTATTCATTTTTCTGCTTGGTTGTCTTGTGCATAGACCTGTACTAATAGCATGGTCCAGATGCCATTAAAAGTCTCTCAACATTTCTTTCTAAATCTGACCAAATTTGTCTAATTTCTGGTCAAAATATGTACTACACTCAAGTCACAATCTCTGAACAAGTAAAATTTCAGTAAGATAAGGGCTTGTTTTTATATAATACTTCTAAAATACTTTATTAAGTTAAAGCATTTTGCTTGGAGGCAAATCCTAGAGAATTTTTAAGATTTTTAAGGTGCTGTGAAAGATGCAACACTTTCTCATGGTAGCAACATACATCTTTTCTCAGTTTTCTCATCTTATTTCAAGATGCAAGGACGTTCACACAAGGAAGAACAATGTCGTTCTTTAAGCTCCTTTCACACGGGACCTGCTTCGAGTTGCTTCCTGCAGCGTCATGACGACGCAGGAATGTCTGCGTCAGATGCGCACAGCAGGGGGACAGAGAGGAGGTGAGAACGCAGAGGAGGATCTGCAGGCAGTCTAGTTTATATTTGTTCTTGTACAGGGCTGCAGGTCTGTGCTCTGATTTCTGTTATAGTTTATCTTTCTTCCTTTGAATGCAGGCTGCGTGCGCGCGCACGAACAAACCGTCTGTGAGTAAATGTGGAGATGTCTGGAGTTATACTTGATGTGGACATGTCCTGTCTCTGGCAATCAGTCTGCGATCAGGACTTATGTCCTTTTTTGTCCTTTAACACAATTGTGAGAGAGTTTGAGGGGAGAGTGAGGAACTGCCTGTAACCAGCCAGTCATTTTTCTTTTAATTGTTCACGTGTGCGGGAACGAACCGTCCGTGAGTGGACTGGAGATGTCCAGACTTTTTACTGGATGTGGACATGTCCTGTCTCTGGCAATCAGTCTGTGAGCAGGATTTATGCCCTTTTTGTCCTTTATTTACCACAATTATGAGAGAGTTTGAGGGGAGAGCAAGGAACTACCTGTAACCAGCCAGTCTTTTTTCTTTTAATTGTTCATATGTGCATGTGAACAAATCCTCCATGAGTGGACTGGAGATGTCCGGACTTTTTACTGGATGTGGACATGTCCTGTCTCTGGCAATCAGTCTGTGAGCAGGACTTTTATGGACTTTATTTAAACACAGTTGTGAGAGAATTTAAGAGCAAGCAGCTGCAGCAGCAGCCAGGATGAGCATGTTTCTTTTTTCTGTGCTCTTTTTGAGCATGTAGTTTTATTGCATTGAGTACACGGTATAAAAACAATCCTGCATGATTTATACTTCGGGAACAATGGAACACAGCAGGAAATCATACACTGGTATCAGGTAACGTTGTCTTGTGAGGGTGTGGCTTCTAGTCACGTTGTGTACCGTTGCTTTGCCCTGACTTGAATTGAAACCACGTCCTTTCTGCATCCTGTGCTCGATGCAGAAAAAATTAAACGTTTAATTTTTGGCGTCCGATTCGCTTCATCCTTTCTGTCCATCATGGTGTTCTGGCGTTGAGCAACATCGTCTCAGCACTAAGTTGCATCCACGTGGCGTCGTCATGACACCGCACTACGCAATTCGAAGTGGGCCCAGTGTGAAAGGGGTTTAAAGCCATCATCACCAAACTCGCCGACATGGGACAAGTAAGAATAGCAATAGGACAAGTAGATCTCTCATTCGACTTGTCCTATAGGACAAGACTTGGCAGATGTCCTTACATAAAGCCCCCTGTCACACATAGCAAGAATGTGCAGGAATCAGGCCAAAATGGCAAAAATGGCCACAATCAGATGCAGTTGGGAGGGAAAGAGGCTTGATCAGCAGTGTCAGAATGCATCCACATTACCTCGTCCACACTTGCACGATGGCATCCAAAGCGTATGTGGACAACAGGTAGATGACACAGACTGCCGTCAGATGGCCAGAAAAGGCACTGAAGACTGCCTGTTGTCCAAACGTCTGGATGGCAAACACAGGACTGGAGTGGGAAGGAGGGCTGTCTTCCTCCCTTTGCACAGTTCCTGCTGGTACTGGACACCGGAGTACAACTAACGTATGGACTGGACTCACGCCATATGTGTCAAAAATGCATCTGACGCATGGTATGGCCCACTGTCAGCAAACCATCAGCAAAGGTGTCCAGTTTATGCCGCATGTGCACGCTTAGTGGCTCATGCAGCTGTTATGAACACACAAACACACACACACACAGTTGAGTGATCATTCCAGCCCCGCGCATGTGTGTGCACCACTGGACACCTTTGCTGAAAGTTTGCAGCAGTCACACCATGCATCAGACGCAGCCTTTCCAGCAAACATTAATTTCTTTTTTCTTTTTTGCTCACTTCAGGAACACAACGCAACTCTGTACACCGTGATGTCGGTTGGATTATCACATGGGATTTCATTTTTGCGTGGTTATTTGCAGCACACAGCAGACAGGTGAGACGCTTTTCACCACAGGCTGTTTTTTGGATCCTGTGTGCTCTGTGCTGTCCTGGTTTGGTGCTGGAGGTAAGTTTCATGTTTAATAACGTTGTCATGGCCTGGCGATACAGTTCCATGTCACACCTCCTACAGAGTTTAGATGTGTATTACAGTGAGATCCATTTAGCCCTGACGTGCGCTATGACGCATGACTTTGCATGAGACCGCATAGAGGCGCAGTGCCACAGTGTACTTTTGGTTTGATTGCACGCTGTTCAGACCCACTGTACATGATGAATTCATGCCACATACATGTTACTACATATCAACATTTCCTTTGCTCTCCCTGGCTGGGGTCCAGTGGAGGTGGACGTCCCACAACATGCCGGCAGGCATTGCTGTGACCAATTAATCTCAGAGCTCAATCAACCGCGATCAGGTCATTTTAGATGCTATTTTGATGCTGTGAGAATATGTATCAGAAGATGCAAAAACTGCATATAGGCTGCAGTCAGATGTGCATCGCATCTCGATGGCACCAAGAGTGTTTTGAACATGTGCAGCACACTCGGGACAACCGAATGGGACCAACTATGTAGATGCTCACAGACCGCTGCCCGTTGGTCTTCAGACCATATTGCCCGATTGTGTGTTGGATGTGTCATTCTGACGCCATTCGGCCTCAATCGGCTTATGCGTGATGGGGTATAATGCTCGAATGACTTTCTGTCAAAGGAAGAGTTACATCAGATGGAGATTCAGAAGAGGTGCATAGTCTAGTGGGAACATCAGCTGTGTCATTTTGGCCAAGTGGTGTATTTCTGTGGACATGATCCAGCACACAGATGCCTCAATGCTGAAGACCCTTGTGAGTGGAAAAAGCCAAAGAGATGTCCAGTTTTTACCTGGCTGTGGAAGACAGAAGGACACTTTTGAGAGGTGGGATGGGGCGGTTGTTCGTCTGGGTGGCTGTCAACCAGGACCCAAAGCATCTCTGTAGTTTGGTGAATGCAGTGATGCGTGGCACCAGTGTAATGCTCCTAAACCTGACCTCAGCATGCTTTTTGTTTTGCCAGTTTGTTTGTTTTTGTTTTTTTTTTTAATTCGAGCTTTATGATTGGTTTCCTTTTGAATGAGAGGTTTGACGTCATCTGTAAAAGCAAACAACTGTTGCCACATCTGGACCAAGAACAAAACCAAGTCCTGCCTGGTGGAGGCGCTGTTAAGTATGCTCTGCAGATCCCCCCACCCCACCTCCACCCCCATCCGGAGGAAAAATCAATCCAAATGATTAATTCTATTTCTGCTTCTCCAAGGAAGAGACACAGACTTGTTCTTTCTCTTTTGTGATTTCTTTTTCATTTTGCTGAAAAACAAGTCATCTGCAGATAGAATTTGCTTACTTCTGCCGCCTCAGTCAATCTCCCAGTCAGACTTCATGTTAGCCGTCTGCACCTGGCAGCAGGCTGACTTTATCAAGGCACATAAGAACCTATGGTCCATCAATATGTTTCAGAGTGAAAGAAAGCACCTCTGTCTGATGCTGATGGAAAAATAGATTGAAACCTGTCACACCCCAAGAAAAAAAGTAGTTGCAAGATAACATCACTGTGGTAACACCTATGAGAACAATACTTTCACCATAAGAGAAGATAATTCAAATGGAAGTTGCTGGAGATGCAAGAGAAAATACTTTTACGCATCAATTTTGCAGCCAGTCATCTTGTTGCTCGAGGTCACCATAGCAGATCTGACATGGATCTGCATGTTGATTTTGGCACACGTTTTACACTGGATGGACTTCCTGACAAAGCTCCACATGATGTGGAGAATGTGCACAGGTGGTCTTTAACTGGGAACCTTTGATTTTTGAACGCAAGTGCACTAACCACTTGGTCACCACGCCGCCCTCAATTGAACATTTTTGCCAATATATTACAAATGTTATTATTACTGCTACGTGCACAACACTGTCTTCAACTCATTCAACAACATTTGGGTTATTAATGAGTCTGGTTTCTCACCCAGAGAGCAAAGCAACAAAATATTTCATCATCCGCTCCTTCCATAAAAAACAAACATGTCATACGTGCAGTATATGATTAATTGGTAAATCCCTTATTACATAATTTATTCACGCAGGGCGGGTTTGCTATGAGGAGGTCGGTTTGAAGTAACTAGCGTTATATAACCACTGAATAGATCCTTGTCATTTGATTGGTGGTGTATATGTCATGTGACATGGATTCGTACCTTTTGCCATTGTGTTCCATATACTGTGCAATTTGAGTTCTCTTTGGCATGCAATTTTGGTACGATACGTTTTGTGCTATTGCATGCCAATAAAACTTGATTAGATACATTCAAACAAACATCAGGTCTGGTGTAGGAATTTTCTGACACTATACTGAAAACCTGCTCTAAATATAAGGTCATTTTTCCTCTATTAACCCTCAGAGGTCCATAGACTTGCTGGCGAGTCCAAATAAATGTTTTTTTTTTGTTTTTATGTTTCTGTACTCCAGAGGGTAAACTATGCAATATGTTGTACAATCATTTTGCGACAGTAAGACAATAGGTCAAATAAATAACAAAGCTTAATATTACCACATTTCTGAACACAGCTGCATTGACACGAGCATCAGAACACAGGCAGCAGCCAGGTGAGGCTGCTGAAGGTTTTGGCACATCCTGTGATCTTAATCAACAGGAAAAGACACAGCTACACTGCTGTTATGTTTCTGCCTCAGTCCCCACTGTGACGTTTGTAGGAAGGATAATTTTTTCATTTTCATGCTACCTTGCGTCTATTCTGCCTGTCGCTGTTTTTGAACACAGCAGCCAAGCTGAGAGAGTAGATTACGGTACTTACAGTGCATGAAAAACACAGCAACAAAACGGCAAGTGACAGAAGCGTTTAACTTTCCTGCTAGAAATCTCCCCCATGTGGCACTTTCGCTACAGCGAGTTGTTTATTATGTTCCAAGCTCGGCGTAAGCGATTAAAGGAGCTCTTAAGAATCAAAGTGTTATAAATGCATGGAAACACAGCCGCTTGTAAATGCCATAGAATTAGAAGCTTACCAAGCCTAATACTAATACATTGCAATTTTCAGCTTGATGCTGATATAAAGAAATTACTTTTTTTTTTAAGTAAGCAATAAATGCAGTCAAGGGAACCACTACAGCAGCCCTATTTTTACTCTCACATAAATCTGAGTGCAACCTTTCTTTGTGTCTAACGTATGAATACTCCTGCTTATTCTTAATATGTCCATTGGAGGTGGTGTCCAAGTGGTTATCGCACTTGGTTTCAGTGCGGAAGATTCTCGGTTCAAACCCCACCCCTGCCACATTTCTCCATGTAATATGGAGTTGCGTCAGGAAGGGCATCCGGCGTGAAACCTGTGCTAATTCAACATGTAGATCCACCTCGGATTTGCTGTGGCAACCCTGAGTGCAACAAGGGAGCAGCCGAAGGGATGTACTATTCTTTATATGTCCAAAAAAAAAAAAAGACAGATTAAACAAAGCAACAACTTCAGAAGCTAGAAACTAAAGCAGTAATTTACAATCCTCCTTTACTGGAAAGGAAGAATAAGAATAAAGTGTCCCTGATTCTATTACAATAATTAATTCCAAATTTAGACAAAGCACATCACGGTGTGATCACATTAGAAAGCAGTTATGTTGTGTGCATGAGAGGATTATTTCCCATTTCTTCAAACTTTGATTTCTTCAAATCTAAAACACACTTCAGCCAATCCACCCCCAAAATAAAACAGCGCATCATCATCATCATCATCACCACACACTTACATGATGAGGTGTCCCAAAAGTTTAAAAATGAAGACTCCAACTACTTTCTAATTCACAAATTTCCATTTCGTATTTGCAAACAAATAAGAAAAAGTATATAGATGTGTTTCAATACATGCAAATATTCTTCACACTTTCTTTCTCACACAGAATTGAACTTTAGTACACATTGGAAGCACTTTCAACACAAGGCGAACTAATCCCATAAACTGCACAGGGAGTTATGTATTAGTAATGCAATGAAAATCAAATTTCAAAGTTGACTCAATAATTCAGCTGATGCTGACACACTGACATTATACAAGCATTTTGGAAAAATGACTAAACAAAAAAACTCCAGGGTGATCTCACATCTGGAGCAGGCAGCTGTGAGCCTGACTACACACAGAACACACGAAAGCAGCAACACGAATCCTTCAAACTAAATAAGTAAATACATACATTGTACATACACACACTGTGCGATTCTCCCTTTATGATCGAGTCCAATGTCAGCATCTTGTCATCATTTAAGATATGCAACCATTGGTGGCTCCTGAAAAATTTCTCAGGAGGGGCAACATTTGTGACAATGATTAACCCTCTGGAGTTGTAAGACAGAGAGACGCATCAAAGTCACATAACCGAATTAAGCAGACGCACCATCCAATACACCACAGTCTGAGTCTCTGTTTGAATGTGTGTTGAAAATGCAGACTTCAAACTATATACCAGTTTTTAAATTCTGTTGATAGGCCTAGTATAACTTGAATCATGATTAATAATTTACGCCATGCTTTTTCCTGAATATTATAGTCATTTTTTCAGGGTGTTTTTGCATAATTGCACAACAACCGGGACTCACTTTCTTTTTCTGCTCTCTCTCGCTGCAGGAATTGCAGGGGGGAAAAAAAGGCACAACTTCCCCTTTTTCATTGGGAGAAAAACACTGTAGTGTGCCGGGGCAGCAGGTTGAAGGCAGCTGACACGAACAGACTCAACAAGCTCATCAGGAGCTTGTTGACAGTGTTGCTCTAATTTAAAAATCGAGGTTTAGTTTATTAGCTGTTGGGGGTCACAAATATAACTCATTTGAACATCTGATTCTCTGCTCTGCCCACGATGCTACGTATTGCCAAGGTCAGAAGAATAAAAATCAGCTGTATTACTTTGTCACTGTATATAGGCCCCCTGGCCCATACTCTGAATTCTTAGATGAATTTGGTGCGTGCATCTCGAACTGGTCAGCTGGTGCAAATAATATTGATTATTGGTAACTTTAACATTCATAGAAATAAGCCTTCTGAACCCCTCTGCAAATCATTTATGGAAATTGTGGCTGCATTACGATTTCAGCAATGCATTCAGGATGTGACGCAAATAAGTGGAAATACCTTGGATTTGGTTTTTGCACGTGGTATTGCTGTCACGAATATTGACATTATGCCTCTTGCATCGGTGATCTCTGATCACTCACTTATTTGGTTTACAGTTTCGCTGCTGTGTTTAGTGGAACAACAACCCTTATGATGCGTCGCAGCAGTGGAACTCTTCAACTCTTCAACTACGACTGAACTCGAAGCTAGACTGCCTGATGTCTTACGCACTTACTTTCCCTTTCATATGGCTAGCATAATTGCATAGTATGTTACTATGCTTTTTACTCTTAAATTCATTTTATTAGGAAAGGGAGCGGGCTGCGCCCTAAACTTTATCTAAATTCTGGGTCTTTTAGTGAAGCTTAGGGCTAGTGGCCAGCGATCACCTTAGTATTTCTTCTGTTCTTCTTGTTGCTTAATGCTGACAAATTATACTGTATTTGTTGTCTTTCCGATGCCTGATTCTGTTTTTTCTCTGTGTTTGAGGTGTGGCTCTATCCAGAGATGGGTGTGGTCTCTACCCTCCTGTCCTGTGCACCGGGAAAATTTCCTGTATATTCGTTTTGTAAATTGTGTTGGTAGCATGGCCCAAGCAGAGGGTCGCCCCTTTGAGTCTGGTCTGCTTGAGGTTTCTTACTCAAATCATCAGAGGAAGTTTTTCCTTACCACTGTCACCTGTGTGCTTGTTCTGGGGGTTGGTAAGATTAGACCTTACTTGTGTGAAGCCCCTTGAGGCAACTTTGTTGTGAATTGGCGCTATATAAATGAAATAAATTAAATTCAAATGAAGTGAATACTGTTGTGACGAAAAGGGAGCTGAGCCAAAAGGCAAAGCTCTCGATCTACTGGTCAATCTTCGTTCATACTCTCACCTATGGTCATGAGG
Source organism: Thalassophryne amazonica (assembly GCF_902500255.1). Lineage (NCBI taxonomy): Eukaryota > Metazoa > Chordata > Actinopteri > Batrachoidiformes > Batrachoididae > Thalassophryne > Thalassophryne amazonica. The sequence goes on from NC_047105.1 coordinate 134,165,197, forward strand.
GTTGGGCCAAAGAAGTAGATCGTGGGTTCAAGCGGCCGAAATGGGCTTCCTTAGGAGGGTGGCTGGTGTCTCCCTTAGAGATAGGGTGAGAAGGTCGGTCATCCGTGAGGAGCTTGGCGTAGATCTGCTGCTTCGCATTCAAAGGAGCCAGCTGAGGTGGTTTTGGGCATCTGGTAAAGATGCCCCCTGGGAACGGTCTTGATTGGATGATGACTGACAGTCACGTGGAACTCATGGAATTTGGAAATATTGAAGCTTCTGAAGCCGTATGAACCCTGAAGCAGTTGTTTATCACTTCTCCTGAAGAAGCTTTGTTCGCGATCTTTACGGGAGCAAACTAAACAATCAAACGCATTTGTGATGATGGCAACTGGACATTTATTGACTGCTATGTCAGACTTATGAAACTTTGAAAACATATAAAGCACTGTGAAGCCTGAAGCAGCAGGACGATATTCTCTGTGTTTATCGTGTGCCGCTTCAGATGAAGTAAAATTAGCAGCATGTTGTTGTGTGATTTGGCGCTATATAAATTAAAGAAAAAAAAAAAGGAGGGCTCGAGTCTATCGAGCATGAAGTCAGAGGAGGTGATGGTCTAGTGGTCAAGCGTTGGGCTTGAGACCAGAGCATCCTCGGTTCAAATCCCAGCCTGACTGGAAAATCACTAAGGGCCCTTGGGCAAGGTCCTTAATCCCCAAGTTGCTCCCAGTGTGTCGTGAGCACCTTGCATGGCAGCACCCTAGCATTGGTGTGCGAGTGTGAATGGGTGAATGTGAGGCATCATTGTAAAGCACTTTGAGCATCTGATGCAGATGGAAAAGCGCTATATAAATGCAGTAAATTTAACATTTACTATTTAAAGGAATTGTCTGTAGACCTCAGAGACTGGAGTGTCTGGAGGCACAACTCTGGGGAAGGGTACAGAAACATTTCTACTGCTTTGAAAGTCCCAATGAGCACAGTGGCCTCCATCATCCATAAATGGAAGAAGTTCTTCTTAGACTCTTCTTAGAGATGGCCCTCTGTCTAAACTGAGGGATCGGGGAAGAAGGCCTTAGTCAGAGAAGTGACCAAGAACCCAATGGTCACTGTATCAGAGCTCCAGCATTCCTCTGTGGAAAAAGGAAAACCTTCCAGAAGGACAACCATCTCTGCAGCAATCCACCAATCTGGCCTGTATGGTAGAGCGGTCTAATGGAAGCCACTCCTTACTAAAAGGCGCATGGCAGCCCACCTGGACTTTGCCAAAAGGCACCTGAAGGACTCTCAGACCATGAAAACCAAAATTCTCTGGTCTGATGAGACAAAGACTGAACTCTTTGGCAGGAATGCCAGTCATCATGTTTGGAGGAAACCAGGCACCATCCCTACAGTGAAGCATGGCGGTGGCAGCATCATGCTGTGGGGATGTTTTCCAGCAGCAGGAACTGGGAGACTAGCCAGGATTGAGGGAAAGATGAATGCTGCAATGTACAGAGACATCCTGGATGAAAATCTGCTCCGGAGCGCTCTTGACCTCAGACTGGGGCAACGGTTCATCTTTCAGCAGGACAACATCCCTAAGCACAGAACCAAGATATCAAAGGAGTGGCTTCAGGACAACTCTGTGAATGTCCTTGTGTGGCCCAACCAGAGCCCAGACCTGAACCTCTTTGAACATCTCTGGAGAGATCTGAAAATGGTTGTTATTTTATGTTATGTCATCATGGGGTGTTGTCAGTAGAATTTTGAGAGAAAAAAAATGTAATTATTTCACTTTGGAATCTATATTATAATAGCCAATTGCATGCATGTACAAGTATGCGTGCATATGGCTTTGATCATGGTGAAACTGGGGAGAGCTGACATTTGCCGTTTGGTATGCTTTAGGCATGTGGAGATTAATCGATACAAATCGGTATCGAGATACAAATGTGCGCGATACGACTGCATCGATTCATTCTGTATGCATCAATTCAATTGACGAGTGAAATCGTGTTGCTTCGCTCACTGCCTGCTTGCATCAATTTTTACCAAGGCACATTGTATTTTGAGTCAACGATGAACGCCACCAAAAGGGAACATTGACAGGACTAATGTTTCTGGAGAAACTACAGGTATTAGTGAATAACACTGAACAATGGACGCTAATAATTACATTCTGGATTCACATAACATTGTAGCAGGGAGCTATAAGTCATCTATATATTAAAAGCATGCATGTGTGCATGTGTGACTTTATTTAGTAAGTTCAGTGTAAGTACATAATATAATTGTAAATACATTAAAAATGCATGCGAAACACGTATTTCCATTGTGGCCCATTTAAAAATCAAATGAAAAACAGAAGTAATGATAAAATAAAATAACAATAATAAGACTGATAACAATAATAATGATAATAATAGTGTGTACATATAATAAGATAGAAGCCGAATGATCCGCACAGCCACAGCGCTCCAATACAAAAAGACTTTATTTAACAAGACATAAATGTAATGTTTCGGGTGACCAGCCCTTATATCTTTGGTACATTTTTCTTGGTCCTGCATGCCTTTTTACATGTTTTGGATGCGCGTGTCTTCATTGCATCACTCATATAATAACAAGAACCTAAACAATTTATAAATACATTAATACAGTAAATTAACATAAAAAAATACATAATTAACAGGAAATAAAAGTGCTGAGTATTCTGGTGAGGTCTAAGGTTCTAAAAATATTCTGGACTCAGAAGCCATTCCAACTCATTATGGAAACTTTGCATTACCTGAAAAATGTCAGCTACCTATTTTACAATCTAGAGCCCTTGGATCCCCGGGATTCTGGATGCACCTTATGTTAAACAAGACAATCGTATCAATTTGTTGTTAGCTGATGAACTCATACAGCAATACCTCCACAAGATGGCAGTGTACAACAGAAGGCGCTCCCCTCTAGCTACATAAATTACAGGTGGAAAACTATGGAGGAAAGTTGCATCCAGGAAAATTCACAAGCAAAATGTTAATCAAAATGAAGTGGCCCCACAATAAATTAATCCACTTACTCAACTGGGAGCAACTGGGGATTCAGGGCAATTCCTAAAGGCCCTTACTGATTTTCAGATAGAAAAGTACTATATAGGGGTGTGTGTGTGTGTGTGTGTGTGTGTGTGTGTGTGTGTGTGTGTGTGTGTGTGTGTGTGTGTGTGTGTGTGTGTGTGTGTAATATTTTCAGGTAACATGAGATGACATGGGTTATTTCTGTTACATATGTCACATAGGTGTTAAATGAGCTGTGATATAAATTAATATTAAATCAGGAGAACATCTGTGAAAACACTCAGAATTGTAGGACTTGTTATGATGTTATGTAAAAGGTGATTTTGCACAATACCCCTTTAACAATTATCTTACTGACTCCCAAGACCACTTCATTTTTAAATCTGGATGAAAAGCATCATGCATTTAACATTTTTAAACTGTTTTCAGCCTGATGGAGCTCCGTGAAACTTAAAGATTCTTAAAGCCAAATGTGTTGCTGAACTAACAAACTCCCATAATTGAGATAAAACAATGACAGTTATGAAAGCAAGTTAGTTAAGTTTGATATGAAAAGTATTTTTCACATGTACTTTACCTGCATGTCTCCTTCAGCAGGAGGAAACATTAACAAGGCTGTTTTAACCACACATGGGTGCAAGCAACTGAAATTTTTTGACCGAACATTTTCTGCGAGTGGACGGCCGAGCACTGAAGGTGCGAGGTCCTCTTGGTTGCCATTTTTCCTGAAAAATGGTGCAATTCGGTGCATTCTGAGAGCACTTTGGTCAGTTTTTCTGGGTTTAAAACACATTGGTATTTGACGTTTACACTGGAACAAAATATGGCTCGAGTCTTGATTTCATTAAAATTTATTTTCCATGTTGTATTTATTGCCTGTAATAAGTTTCCAAAAATGGACTGACTGTCTGCATTTACTGACTTTAATTTTGCTTTCATTGTTTTATTTCTAAATTCATCAATAAGTGTGTCTTATAAAGCAAATCAATAATTACACCCTTTCTGCTTTTAGTAAATAATACACTTAAAGACATGATCACTACTGTCAACGAAACGTCTTTTGCCACGCGTAAGTCAAAACAGCAAAACTGATGCAAATTCCACCACCAGACCAACTGAATTCTAAATAAACTGTTGTGAAATGCCATCACCACAATTCAGCGCTTACAAATGCCACCAGTTGTAATACAAATCATAAAAATCATAACCAATGAATATACCTGCACAGTATTTAGCACAGCACTTTAATTGTACCTCAAAATATTTTATTTTACAAAATCTCTCTCATCATTTTTGGATCGTTTATCTATTAAAAAGTAAAAATTGATGGAAATCAACTGTAAGGCCTGAAAGAAGTTTCTGTTGGAAGTATTTTAGACATAAGGTCAAGTGAGAGGAGGAGTGTTTGCTTTTTGAATACTTGAAAGACACTGGATTCATCGAGAGGATTTAGTACTGCAATAACAAAGGTGGCAGTAATGCAACAATAAGGATGCCATTAACATCACAGAAGAACAGGGGCGCGTTTGATTTACTGCACTGGGACATGTTTTGAGAGGAGTGTGTTTCGTGTCAAAATAAAGCCACAAAATATGTATATTTTTAAGTTAGCAGTTTTATATGATGATATAAACGGAACATGGAAACAAATTTTGATGGAAATCCACATACAAAGGGAGGTTTTGCCCTTGACCATAAAAACTCACACCCTGTCCCACCGCACACCATTCTATTATGATCCACTACAATACAGTAAAACAGCAAAAATGGGATGAAATGGCTTACTCTGACATGCATCCTATCAGGCTGCCCTATAATGTGCAGACCTGGCAACTGGCTGGCTTATCAAGTGCATACCTGGCAACTCACTTGAAAATGAAAGTAAAGCTGTACTCCCTGCGTTTTCAGCCAGAAGGCTGCTTTTGCTTCAAATTTTTTACCACGATGGAGCACGTTCCAAGAAGTATCAAGCCGTGGTCACTAGGACTACGCCATTTAAAGATGTTTGAAAATGAGTGAAGCTGTTAAGACCACGAACACCTGGAAGTGACTGCGTAATGATTGATAGGTGCCACAGCTTTCGCTTTTCACAGTTGCATATGATGTAAACACGTAACATGCAGTGCACACCTGATTTTATGTTTCTGCAGCTCTGTAACTCCGTGTCATGCAATGATGTGCGTGACAGTTTTGGAGTTCTCCATCTCTGGATTCTGCTTTATTCTGGACTAGCTTGACCCTCAATAAGCTTTTCTTTCTACAATCATCACCTCCAAATCAAAGGTAAGCTGTACAATATCATCTTACATCAGGCTGTAGGACCGGGTCTGAGCATGGTGTGTGTCGGACATTTAATCACAGAAATGACTCTGGTCCCACTTTCCTCAAATTGGCAAGTGTCAGAGCTGAACTTTAATTTCTACCTCTGTTACTCTGCACCCCAGACTGCTTTGGGTTTTTAATGGAAATACATTGCGATCGGACGGGACATTTTATCCGATGTGAGCAAAAATCTGTTACATAAAATCCGATATATACTGTCTTTATTACAAAAACAATACAAAAACTTTGGGACTTTTTTGTCCGGTGACTGCGAATATCCGGTTTATATGATGCCGGTTTAGGTCAGTTTTACTGTACTTGGGACTGAACAATAAATTTACCTCTCACAACTCTGACAATGAAAACAATACAAAAACATCCGGTTTATACCATGACTGTTCGGGCGAGTTTAAAAATAGTTGAGCTATTAAATTTACAATTAATGATATTTATTCAGTTGCAATTTAATCAATTCTTTCAAGGTACAAATTAGGTGAGTTCTTTCAAACATCTACAGAGAATCCTGAATTGGGAACTGCACCTCATTTAATGACTGGGTCAAAAGTTTTTTTTTCTGCCAATGTAATCAGTGTGTGCACTGCAAAAACTATTAAAATATGATGGCAGATGAAGGAGTAAAAGCAGAAAAGTGTAAAATCACAGCCTTTTGCTGTGTCTGATTTAATAGGTGCACGTCAGGCTGCAGGTCCGAGTCTGAACACAGTGTGAAAAAAATAAACGGCCGTTTTTTTAAATCAGGGAAATCACTCTAGACCAACATGCGAGGGGTTTAATTGAAATACATTACGATCGGACGGGACATTTTATCCGATGTGAACGAAAAATCCATTATACAAAATCCATTATATTTACGTGTTTATTACATGGAAACTGATACAAAAACTTTGGGACTTTTTTGTCCAGTGACTGCAAATATCCGGTTTATGTGATGACGGTTTAGGTGAGTTTTATTGTACATGGGACTGAACAATAAATTTACCACTCAAAGCTTTGATGATGAAGTCGCTTCTATCCCACACAGCTGACTTTATTTTCTTTTTCTTTTTTTTTTAACTTTATTGTAAAAATATGTTTATGACAGATTTAACATCTTATAATAATGGATAAGATGCGCTCCGCTGTGTGTGCGCACCAATGAAGACAAGCATTTGCGCAAAACAGCAGCTCATAAAAGAATGATTTTGCAGACATTAACGGATGAACACAAAGTTGAAAGTTGGATCACGGTATCAAAATGACCGTAAAGCCACGGAAAACAAGCACGGAGGGGACTGTCGAGAGATACAGAACACCAGGGCACAAAAGAACGATTTTGCAGTCATTAACGGGGGAACACAAATTTAAAAGTTGGATCACGTGTCAAAATGACTGAAAGCCACGGAAGAAATAAAGCCAGCGAGAAGAAGCGCAGAGGCGATTGTCCAGGAACCCATGGTTTGTTCTAGCTGGTGCATTTAAGGACTCTGGAACATAGGTGAACAGCACCCTGGCAGCCTGGACAGCGTTTAAAAAAATGTGACATCTTGAATGGATGCTGTGAATTGAAAACTCACACTTTAAAGGGACCAAGTGTGGGAGGGCTGGAGGTTTGGACAAAACCCATGCTAAATGTCGCGCTACACGGATCACATGTGGCTTCACGTGGATTATATGCGGCGACAAGAGCCAATCGAGGCTGGATGGGGCTCAAATGACAGGTTGGTCGTGGCTCACTAGAGGCTGATACCTGGCACATGAGGTACAGAGAGGCACACAGAGGCAACTTGGTAGCGGATACGTGACAGATTAAAACGTGGATCAGTCTTCGAATAATCACTGACACATCCATGCATGGCTAATTATTCATGGCTTATATTCGGTGAGACCGAGGCTTTCGACCTCAACATTCTTTAGAAGAGGAACTCAACCTTTTTATTTCCTGTTAATTATGTATTTTTTTTATGTTAATTTAATATCTTGATGTATTTATAAATTGTTTAGGCTCTTGTTATCACTATTATTATCATCATCATTATTATCATCATTATTATTATTATTATATTTTATTATTACTTCTATGTTGTCATTTGATTTTTTAAATGGACCACAATGGAAAAAAGCGTTTTCCCTTTCTTGTGTCATTGGTGTACTTTTTATGTATTTACAATTATATTATGTACTTACATTGAACTTGCAAAATAAAATCACACACACACACACACACACACACACACACACACACACACACACACACACACACACACACACACACACACACACACACACACACACACACACACACACACACACACACACACACACACACACAGAGACTTTTAATATGAAAATGATTTACCGCCCCTTGCTAGAATGGTATGTTAGTCCAGAATGGAATTAGCAACGTCAGTTAATATCTGTAGTTTCTCCAAAAATATATCAACGTTCCATTTTGGCGCTGTTCATTCTTTACCCAAAATACATAAGCATACCAAATGGCAAATGTCAGGTCTCAACATTTGCACACACGCAGAACTTTTGTTTTTTTCTGCATTCTGCTGGAAGCAGGTGCTTTTAATTTTGTCACAGGCATAAACAGAGATAGTGTAGACAGACATCAAAAACATTCTTTTCACTCAGTAGTGACAACATGACATTTAACGAAACTGACTAAACCAACTGAAATACAAAACCACAATAAATCAATCGCTCCAACAACACTGTTAAACAAACATAACCACAATAACATTTTAAACACTGAAATCCCATGGTGCATTGCAGCACAACGTCCATTGTTTACTGATTAGCTATATGCTAATTTCTTCAAGAATATTTGTTCTATCAACTTTTCGTTTTCGCAGTGTTCATCCTTGACCCAAAATACATAAGCATACCAAACGACAAATGTCAGCTCTCCCCGATTTTTGCGTGATCAAAGCCATACACACACATGCACACACACAGAGGCCACTTGGCTATATATCTTCGCTGTTCCTTGGACTGCATTCCTCTGGACAGGGACCTGTGATGTTGTGCCTGGATTCCGCTGGAGCCACTCTACCAATTTGGGGGTTACAGTCCTTGTGCTCCACTGGGGCCACTTTGGACTTTACCTTAGATATCTGCTCCAATTGCTCCTTCAGCCATTGGTACTTACTTCAGGTAAATACCAAGGGTGTCAGGTTTTTGGGGCTGTTTCATTTGACTGTATGATCAGGCATTTATGATACATTTGTGGTTTTCAACAAGATGTGAAAATTTTCAATCACTTTTTCATTGGTTGCGAGTGAAGTAAGAAAGCCCAGACCTTCTCAGACAGAGAGGTTGGTGTGGAATAAGACTGTGGTTAACTTCCCATCTAATTCAGCAGCATTTCAGCTATTCCAGACAACAGACATTTATTTCCACATTGAACAGCAATCACAAGTCTCAATTTCATTAAATTCTGAAGACATTTGCTTTATTTGTCTGAAAAATCAGGAACTTCTCAAAGCAGAGTGGCCTTGTCATGACCCCCGCCACATCTCACCATACACAGACAAGTGTGTGTGCACGCATGCACACACACACAAATACAGTATGAAACAAGGCAATCACACTGTACTCAGTAAATTATGAAGCCAATCCAATAGAGTATTTGTGCTCATGGAGACTCTGGAGTCCAATGAATGAGTGTGTGTTTACCTTCTGTAAGAACTTGCTTATTTTAAAGCAGTCTTCAGTCTCAGTGGTGTTAAAGCAGCCGCCTCACCCTGCGGGGACAAGATAGAGAATTATAATAATTAAGTAACTGTTATTAGTTGCCAAAAACCTTCTTACAAAAAACGAAAAAGTACAAAATGCACCAGTGCAGACCTGCAGGCCACTAGGAGCGAGATGAGGAGCTAAATGAGCTCCAATGTAAAACATCCATTTAGATAAATGTTCCTTATTTTTACTGATGGAAAAAAGCCTAACAGTATGATCCCGACAGCAGCAGTATGTCCAATGGTTCTTCTGAACATGTTTCGTGCCATCATGCACAAACACTATCTTGTGAGCATGCACATACAAATCGGTTCATTCCTGAGCAGCCTGCTTTCCTGTGTGTGCACGAGGTTGGAGGAGTCAGCATTCAGGCTCCAAGCAGGACAGGAGGTGCTTCTTGTACCTGATGCTGCAGCCTGCTGTTGTCACCATCACAGTTTTATCATTCCATCTGCTAGCTACATTTATACCCACTTACAAGACAAAAACATATGATATGACTGACAGTAGACGCCCGTACTGCCCCCCCCCCCCCCAGTGGTCCACGTCATCTCTACCAAGCACTCGGCCAACGTGAGGAGTAATAATGAAGGAAAAACCAAAGAGCTACCTTATTTTTACTGAGGATAACCATGTCAGTTACAATACTACGTGTCCAAATATGAAAGGAAAAAAGAAAACAAGCACATAATCTATCTGCTGCTGTTCTTTTTCTTTTTTTTTTTTTTAACCATTTCCATTTGGTAGGCACAACTGTGCACGTTTATCACAAACCGTTAAACACAGCGGCCCAGCCGGGCTGGTTGCAGCGTTAATTGTGTTAAACGCTCTTGCTGAAATAACACGAGTCAAAATGCAACTTGCGCTGAACTCCACTGAGGGTGAAACCATCATCCAAAATGGACCATTCCCACACACCCACCCCATTACTGTCACTCATTACATTTCAATTAACATATCATCAATACGATCATCAATCAACACTGAGTGGTGACAAACGACATATTTCCAGTTTCAAACTACTAAACATCATTAATTCCCATCACCTGGAAGCACCCCGGGAGCTAAATGAGTTTAGCCAATGTAAAACATCCATTTAGATAAACGTTCCTTCATTTTACTGATGGGAAAAAAAAAGCCGAACAATAGGATCCTGATAGCAGCTGTATGCTTTGCTCCTTGTAATATAATACCAGTCTTTTAATACCTAAACAGATAATTGTCTCCATTTCAAACAGCACACGGCCATAATATCGCCATTTAGAACGGCGGGGGTGCGGAGAACATGGGGTGAGGATAAACAAGCTCATGCTGCTTCACCCGGTTGGGAAAAGCGAGCTCATCACACACTCCCACATTGAGATTTTAGGGAATATAACAACTCCTGGTTGAGATAATTACCCACCTAGGTGGCTTATGTGTACGCTCAGTAAGAGGCCAAAGCTGAGAACATGAATCAAATTGCAACCATTTTCAAAAGACAAAGAAATCTAAATAGTATTTTCTTGGATCTCATCTAAAGTCATGAGTGCATGATTTGTAAGTGAAAGAAAAAACTTTTCACAAAGTTGACTTTGTGCGTAAGTGGAAGTGGAATAAAAAGTGGAACATTTGGAACACATCAGAACAGTGTAGATTCATTAAATAATCTTTTGGTTTTTGTGCTGTTGGTTTGTTTAAGCTCCTCCCCCTCTGATTCAAAAGTGACCTTCTGCAAGGAGACCAGACCTCCATCCCGGACAAATGTTCATTTGGTGAGACTGATCATGCGAGAACTCCAGTGATTTGAACACTGATTAACAGAAAAATAAGCTTCTATTATTTTCATCATTAATTTGATGAATATTTATATGCTAAAGTCATGTTAAAGACAGAATTACACATTTACACTGCTTTAAGTTTATAGAAGCTGTTATGACACTGAAAATTGAATGTTTTGAGCTTTTCACCTTCTTTGGTTCAGTTTTTTACAGCAGATGCATTTGTGTGTGTGGCAACCAAGCTCACGTTCACACACACAAATGCATTTTACATACTGGATGTATGGCGCTGCTACAGCCAGCTCAGTCTTTCCACATCATGTGTTATCCTCACACTGTCTTCTGTGGAGTAACTGTTTTGGAAGTGATTTTACAAGGTATCAATCTGCTTGTTCATTTTTTATTTATTTATTTATTTAAAATCAACACACACACACACACACACACACACACACACACACACACACACACACACACACACACACACACACACACACACACACACACACACACCATCCCTGAAGTACATATTGATTTGAACTTGTTATATGAGCTTAAAAATAAAAATACAGAAGTCCAGTTACTTTTTACAATTTCTGAAATGTTACAAGGTTCCGTAGCAGCATAAATCATGAACGCAACCTAATGGAAGCATTCTATAGAGTGAACTGAATGGTAAAAATCATGGTAAACAGAACCAAAAGTCACGGTACACGGCGTCAGTCAAACAGTGGGACAAATAATGAATGTCAACTGACACGGCCAATCAAATGACAAGGATCTGTTTAGGTGTCTTGTAATAATTACTCTTCTACTTTGAACATTAAACAGTTGCTATCAGTGATTCTTTGTGTATTTATTGTGCTAACAGCTTGTTGTGATGATCCGTCCTGAGAGTCGAACCCTTCACGGCTGGTTTCCAGGATATTAGCAGTTTCAGTTCAACAGTCTGGTTCTTGGTGCCTGACAGCAGGGTGGTGCCCCCTGATTATGAATCTGAACCAGTAATTTTATTCTGCTAACAGCCAGACCTGTTCCTACCTGTGCACGACACCCTCAACCAACATCATGTGACGTTTTCTGGGACAATAAGCCTGTTTGTTTCATCCCAGACTGGACATGGATTTCCTGCAGGGCTGACCGCTGTTCTTAAGGTTGCAACAAATGCATCAGTTGTCTTTGTAAATAAAACTGATTAAACTGAAGATTTTTTTTCTGCAGTTATTCTGGTTTCATGTGAATATGAAGAAAGTTTAATTTCATTCCATGCACCAGGCAGTAAAGCAGGCATATGCACACTATATGCTCTAGTCCTAGGTAAGCAGTCGCTGCTTCTGGCTTTGTTGTAGGGCGCCATGTTCAAAATATGAAGTAATACCCCCCACCCAATTTAGTGCACCTAGTCTCAACAGAAGGTCTGCACTGACTGTAGAGTGCTTCAGCTCCTCTAATGGACAGGATCTGCACACACAACATGAGAGTCCATGAATATTAACCACTAAGGAAAGTCATTGCATTAATTGTTCGACGCACACTAAAGACTGTATATGTGGCGACTTGTGTGGCGGCTCCTTAATGAACCTTCACACATCATTACCATATTAATTAATGCTCAGCTGAGTGGTTGTCAATAGGAGGATCTTTGCAGCCCAGCTGAGGTGCTTCAATCACGTCCTATCAGTCTGAATAATCTAGAGTCCATTTGCCGCACTGAAATCAAAGTGAGAAACACGGTGAGCACGTGTGAACGCTTGGAGGCTGGCGGACTGTGCGCATAAGGAGCGGTTCAGCTGTGTGGATGCACTCATATCTGTACACAGGGTCATGGCTGTTTGTTTTTAGGGTGTGTGCAGGAGATTTTTTTCCAAGTCACTGTCTGAGCTGTGAAACAGGAAAATCTCCAGCATGACTCACTTTTCAACAAACGCAGCTGCACGCAGCGGTACGAGCAGATCGAAAAGTCCTGACCGCTCACTGATTTTCTGTCTTTTCTGCGCTTTTATTAAAACTGACTGAATTAATAAAAACATAAAGGGAAATAAAGTCTGCATTTGACAAAAGAAGCAAAGGTTTTTTATGTGATTGGCAGGATCCTGGCATGATGTTGTAACACCCATACAAAGTGTAAACAGCACTTTCTAACACGCAAACACACACAAAACCCACCAATTAAAACTGACTTTAATCAGACTGGACTTTATTCTGGCTGCTTTTTTTTTTTTTTTAACTCAAAAGGCAGCAGCAGTCTGGAGAAAGTCAGGCCTGTCTGATACCCCAGATCCTTTGGAGCTGCCCTCACGTTTTGCTGAGCTATGAACAAAGTATACAAAGACAGCTTTGCTGCCTTTAATACCACGGAAGCGGAATTTCACCTCTAACCCAAAACAAACAAGGCCACACATGACTTTACACTGTTTTAAAATGACTTCGCTGACTGCAAAAACCTCATCTTTCTCCATGGGGTAAAGTGTTAGAAAAGTGTGATTTTTTTTTTCAGCGACAAAACCTCACGCGTGAAATGAAACGAGTGGAGGCAAAAAGTTCAACCCTATTCAGATATGACATTCAAAATTATGCAATCCTATTTTTAAAACCAAGCCCTCTGCACCCTGTCAAACAGGAGGACTGTCAATTCCACCCAGTCATATCGTGTTTCCACTCTCACCCGGGTCCAGTGCACCTCTCCAACCACAGATCCTGTGAGCTATTAATATCAATAAGGTGTAGATTCCATTTCCTCAGACAAAGGGGAAAAAGAGGAGACGCATGACGGAAGGAACAAATACCATCAGCCACCACGGTAGTGTCACTGCCTGCCATCACCTCCAACCCTCCTGAGTTGGAAAAAAATAATAATAAAGATTCTACACACACACACACACACACTGAACTGTTATGTCGGATTGCATTCCACTGTTTTTAGTGTTTAGAATGCTCTGGTCTTATGTGGTGTGAGTAGTTCAGTGTTTTGTTTGTTTTAGTAATATTTCAGTTTTAATACGATGTTTTAATCTCGTCACCATGTGGCCTCCCGTCCCACTCTCACACTGTGTAGAACGTCTGCGTCTGAGCCAGACCATCATAAAACAGGAAGAGTGAGCTGCTGTTTCACAGCATACAAAGTGAAGGAATTACAGGCTCCCTGGTAGAGATCAGCCCAGCCGCCAGGAGAGCTGAAGAAGAAAGAAACTGTGCCATGGCAGGGACCAGGCTCTCCTCAGACCGGGGAGCAGTGGTTGCAAAGCTGAAGGTGCTGGTGGAGAACTCCTCACTTGGACAGCTTGGCAAGAGAACTGCTGCCTAGAAGGGTAAAGTCAGCACTTGTCACCATTCTCCATGGTCTTAGTCCAAAGACATCCAGCTGTCTAGCCATTTCAACATTCAGGACAAAGAGGATTTTCCCCAGCTCAAGGCTTTGCCATGTCTGACACAGCTACAAGAAAGGGTTCACACCAAAAACCACAGCCAGTGGTCACAGAGGTATCCACCAAACCAAAAGTAAGCCGCTTATCCAGGAGTGGTGCCCCAGAGCCCATGTCCCTTATTCCCCTATTTCCACAGGGCGCTGTTCTACTATGATCACCTATGATCCAAAAAAGTGCAAAAACGGGAGGGAATGGCATCATCTGGCTTCCCTCCTAACAGGTTGTTTTATAAAGTGCAGACCTGGCAACTGGATGGCTTATAAAGTGCAGACCTGGCAACCAGCCCGAAAACAAAATTTGCACCCTCAGCAAGAATTGCAACAAACACTGCTTTTGGCTACAAATTTTTACACCGATCGAGCACAATCAAACATGTTTTAAGTTGTGCTCACAAGAAAGACCTGGTTTAAAGATGTTCACACATGATTGAAGCTTTAAAGTTGCCATGCACGAGTGATGAATTTTGGAATCTTGGAAAAATTTTTTTTGAACAGTTAAAAAAAAAATTGACCCCGATTTCAACATGGGTGCCAATGATGGCTGTAACTACTACGTAGGTTTGTTCAAGACTGACAAAGATGGATTAAGACATTACTATGATGTTGGAAAATGCACCCCAATTTGCTATTTTGAATTAAACAGGAAGAAATTGGTCTACAAAACATATGTGTACAAAATGTTCATATAAATAAGCTGGGATACATACCATGTTTTCTGGAGTATAAGTTACATTCACAGTAAAATCACCAGTGTCAAACTAACATTGACAGTATTAAATTAACACTGCGAGTGTACATATGGTCCTAATCTGGTCAGAGTGGGACCATATGTTCACTGTCAGTGTTAATTTAACACTGGTGATTTTACTGTGTTGGTTAAAAAATGCCTCTTTAACAGAAAAACAAAACCCCAATTCCAATGAAGTTTGGGCGTTGTGTAAAATGTAAATAAAAACAGAATACAATGATTTGCAAATCCTCTTCAACCTATATTCAAACAAATACACCACAAAGACAAGATATTTAATGTTCAAACTGTTAAACTTTATTGTTTTTGCGCAAATATTTGCTCATTTTGAAATGGATGCCTGCAACGCGTTTCAAAAAAGCTGGGACAGTGGTATGTTTACCACTGTGTTACATCACCTTTCCTTCTAACAACACTCAATAAGGATTTGGGAACTGAGGAAACTAATTGTTGAAGCTTTGTAGGTGGAATTCTTTCCCATTCTTGCTTGATGTACGACTTCAGTTGTTCAACAGTCCGGGGTCTCCGTTGTTGTATTTTGCGCTTCATAATGCGCCACACATTTTCAATGGGCGACAGGTCTGGACTGCAGGCAGGTCAGTCTAGTACCTGCACTCTTTTACTACGAAGCCACACTGTTGTAACAGGTGCTGAATGTGGCTTGACATTGTCTTGCTGAAATACGTAGGGACATCCCTGAAAAAGACGTTGCTTAGATGGCAGCATGTGTTGCTCCAAAACCTGGATGTACCTTTCAGCATTGATGGTGCCATCACAGATGTGTAAGTTGCCCATGTCATGGGCACTAACACACCCCCATACCATCACCGATGCTGGCTTTTGAACTTTGCGGTGGTAACAATCTGAATGGTCTTTTTCCTCTTTTGTCCAGAGGACATGATGTCCATGATTTCCAAAAACATTTTGAAATGTGGACTCATCAGACCACAGCACACTTTTCCACTTTGCATCTGTCCATTCCAAATGAGCTCGGGCCCAGAGAAGGCGGGCAGTGTTTCTGGATGTTGTTGATGTATGACTTTTGCTTTGCATGGTAGAGTTTTAACATGCACTTGTAGATGTAGCGACAAACTGTGTTAACTGACAATGGTTTTCTGAAGTGTTCCTGAGCCCACGCAGTAAGATCCTTTACACGATGTTGGTTTTTAATGCAGAGCCTCCTGAGGGATAGAAGGTGACGGGCATTCAATGTTGGCTTTCGGCCTTGCCGCTTATGTGTAGAAAGTTCTCCAGATTCTCTGAACCTTCTGATTAAATTATGGACTGTAGATGATGGAATCCCTAAATTCCTTGCAATTGAACATTGAGAAACATTGTTCTTAAACTGTTGGACTATTTTGTCCATGCAGTTGTTCACAAAGTGGTGATCCTTGCCCCATCTTTGCTTGTGAACGGCTGAGCCTTTTTGGGGATGCTCCTTTTATACCCAATCATGACACTAACCAGCTTCCAAACAGGTGTTCTTTAAACATTCATCAACTTTCCCAGTCTTTCGTTGCCCCATCACAACTTTTTTTGAAGCGTGTTGTAGGCATCCATTTCAAAATGAGCAAATATTTGTACAAAAACAAAGTTTATCAGTTTGAACATTAAATATCTTGTCTTTGTGGTGTATTCAATTGAATATAGGTTGAAGAGGATCTGCAAATCATTGTATTCTGTTTTTATTTATATTTATTATTTATTATTTACACAGTGTCCCAACTTCATTGGAATTGGGGTTGTAAGCTGCCTTTATGACTACATGCAATAAGAAGCAAAATCGATTTAATCACCGAATTATTCATTTATAAGGCACACCCGGTGTAAAACAGCACAGCTAACAAGCAAATTAATGTCACTATAAAAGCACAAAATGGGAGTAATTTGCTTCTTTAAGATCATGCATGAGATGAACGTACAATGTGATTTAAATGACATTTAAACTCCTTTTTTGTACATTTATAAAATAAACTCTTGTTAAGAGCTGCCACTGCACATTCAAATACCGTATTTTCCGCACCATAAGGTGCACCTAAAAGCCTTAAATTTTCACAAAAATCGGCCGTGCGCCCTATAATCCGGTGCGCCTTATGTGCGCACTGAATTCAAAAATATGTAAAAACGGCCGACGCTGTCATTGACCGTCGGAATATCGGACCATTTCCCGCTGACACAGGGACGTAATACGTAAAGTACGTACGCTGGCAGCGTAGAGTACGTACCCTGGCAGCGATAAACCAATCGGAGAAGAGTCCGTGAGTCCGTGGTATGTACACTTACCTCCGCCACTCCTCCGGTAGTTATCGTATACTACAGGTATCCTGCAAAACAACATTTGTTTGTCTAAGGACCCCGGAAAATGGCGCCAGCGAAGAGACATGCTTACGAGGCACAATTCAAACTGCAGGCTATCAGTTACGCGGTTGTTCATGGGAATAGAGCAGCTGCGAGAGGAAACAAGAAAATGAACTGCGCCAAGTTAAAAAGACCAAACAGAGTTTCCGCGGAAACAAAGTTGGCCACAGCTAGAAGACCAACTCAAGCAATGGGTCATTGAACAAAGAACAGCCGGGATAAACGTCTCTACAGTCACCAGTCGGCTGAAGGCAAGGCAGGCGTGTTTGATGGCGAAATTGCCCAGCTGTTCAATTCAGACACAGAAGATGAGGACTTTGATGGATTTGTGACAGAATCATAATAAAAAACAATGTGAGTACCATATTGTTAAATACCGGTAGTTCAAAGTTGTTAAAAAGTTCAAATAAACTCACCGTTTTGCTTCCGTGACCTTTTTTTTTTGTAGACTATATGTTTTAGCGTGCGCCTTTTGTAAGGGTTAAGTACCTGCTAATTGAGGCCATGCCTTATAATCCGGTGCGCCTTTTGTAAGGGTTAAGTACCCACTAATTGAGGGCGTGCCTTATAATTCGGTGCGCCTTATGGTGCAGAAAATACGGTAAGTACAAATAAGGTTTCTTAAAACTAGAATAAATAAATAAATAGAAGTTATCCTCATTCAAAAGTGTGTTCTTCCAGTAAAAAGCATGTTATAGTATTTTTTCAGAACAAACAGCATTTCCTTTTTTCTTGTTGCCACGCTGTAACTTTTGGTGAGAAGCAGAGATGAGCTCAAGACATAGCTGGGGGGGGTCTGTCACCCTGTTGCACTCCCCATTCTCCCGCCAGCTGAAGGCACAGACCACCAAGCTGCGATGCGGGTGGTTTCTCCCTCTGGGGGCCCAGCAGAACCATAGCTGGGAAGATCCATGAAAAGAGCGGTGTGCCCGTTCAGAAGACAGACTGTTTTATTTGAGTCTCTTTCCAGAGCGCAGTCAGCTGTTTTGGACTTTTCCTCTTCCTTATTTACCAATTAACGGTGGATTATCACACAGACTTTTTGTGAACTTTTTCAGCCCAGCACTGATCTCTGATGGATTCCATGCGGAGCATTTCCCAAAGTGACAGACAGTCCGAACAACTTTACGGTAAGTTCAGTTTTAAATCGGCTCACAGCGGCATTTATCTGATTTCTGTTCCTGTTGTTATTCTACTGTGGAAATGAACATCTGTTTATTTGCGCTGTGACAGTGTGCACACACACACACACACACACACACACACACACACACACACACACACACACACACACACACACACACACACACACATATATATATATATATGGACGTCTGTTCCTGTGTGTTGTTACAACCCTTTCTTCATGTCATTAGACAGCACTCTTTGCTGTCTGATAAAGACATTTATTTATATATATTTGCTTTAAGTGAGCATCACTGCTAATTGTATCTGATCTCGAGCCCGAGTGACAAAAACTCAAAAATAGTGACGATATCACAATCACTCGTTTAAAGAACACTAAGTGTGAACAGACTTGGTTTAAATGCGTACTGAAAGTGATCAAGACCTGTCAGGAAGTTTCCACCGCGCGTTTTTAAAAAACAAAAAGGCAGTTTAATGGTGTGTTTCTCATTTCAAATGTAAAGAAAGTTTGTGGTCGTGAACAGTGATTATTTTTTCTGTATGCAAGTAGCACCAGACTATGAGTCACAGGACCTCGCAAATGAGTAAAAAAGTGACTTACTCTCCAGAAAATACAGTAAACTGGTTTTCATGCCAGGAAAAAAAAAAAATCCAACGGGACCACACATTCAAATCAAAATTACATCTAAATTCTGGGTCTGCTAGTGAAGCAAAGGGCTAGCCGCCAACGACCACATTAGTATCCTCTGTGTTACTCTGTTGGTTTACTGCTGGGAATTACTGCTTTATGTGTGGTTAGTTATGGCTGATTGATTTTTTTTTTTTATTCTCTCTGAAGTGCTGCTGCCACAATTGACATCTTGACTCTGGCGCCACCTGATGGGCTCTTGGCTGAAGGCCCAGCTGCATACGTATCCATGTCTTCTGCCCTCGGGATGCTGATGGGGAATCTTACAACAACAATCCAACTTCTAAATTTGACTTTGTTTTGCATGTTTGATGATTGCATTTTGTTTATTTGATCTCTGTTACCATTAGAGCGCCCTAAGCAGTGGGTCACCCTCTGAGTCTGGTTGGTTTGAGGTTTCTTCCTCAAAAGCACCAGAGGGATTTTTTTGTTACCACTGTTGCCTATGTGTCTGCTCAGGAGGGTTGGTAAGGTTCCACCTTACACATGTGAAGCGCCTTGAGGCGACTTATCTTGAGATCTGGTGCTATAAAAACAAATTGAATTGCTGCCATTCACCAAAATTCAACCCTGATTAGAGTTAGCCCAAAACGTCAGCAGATCATGGGGCCTGTTATGACACCTGTTAATCACTACGTGACAAAGCAGAATAGAAGCTGTTTCAGCATTGATTGGGCTGGTTAAATAAATAAATACATCAGCCCAAATACTGAACAAATCATGGACACCTGTGACTGACTCCACTAAGAAGATGAAAAGAAACTGATGCTTTCGACAGTTTTGGGAATCAAAAACAGGCCCATTTAGAAAAATCCTGTGTTTTTCTTGTGACTATTTTGTGCTGTTGCTGCACTTGGTAGCACAAAAGTTTCAAAATGATTACACATTTCAGAATGGCCTTTTGTTGTGACCAGTCCAAGGCACATCTGTGCAATAAGAATGCTGTTTAATCAGCATTGTCACACACAGAAAGGGGAACTACTTTTCTAAAAATTTTGACAAAATTCAAGAAAATAAGCCTTGGACATTATAGATCAAAGCATTAAAAATGACAATGAAAAAAGTGTTTTTATTTACATTTTGTTGAGCATATAAGATGAAACGTTGCTGTGTTGAATTTTTTGCAGTGAAGGCTGGCAGTTGCCAAGGATGCACTTGCATAAACTATGTGTTTGGCTTTGCCAATGCCTTTGGAGGAGAGTGAAAGTCAAAGTCTTCGGGGTTCTTGTGCTTCCCATTTTCCCGCTAACCAGTGACCAAAGGCAATGAACGCAATTCACTGAGACTGTCCATTACCACTTCTGATGGTCCTACTGTGATCTAGCCATCACAGATAATTATGGTTTGTCCAGTATTTCTTCATCCCATAAGTCAGCTCATCACAGCAGGGACATTGAACTTGGTAAATGACATGACAGTATCATGGAATTTCCCATGACAACATGTCTTTGATAGTCTGTCTTTGGACGATCCTTGGATATCACTGGAAATACCATGTGTCAAATAAATGGATACTTCCTGAGTTAAAGATGAGGAGTATCTTACATTGTAAGGGAATATCAGCTGCAACATTTTGGTCATGTGGAGCATTTCTCTGAGCATGATCAGGTACACAGGTGCTTCACTTTTGAGTACCCCAGGGGCTGTACAAGGCCAAGGGGATGTGGGGAGGGACCAAATATTTGCTGAAATGTTCATAATGTGGTGGAAGCAGCAATGTACAGACAGCTGAGCAATTCAAGATCTCCACTGTACTGCATGTAAACCTTCTATACCTCCACAACACAGTCTATACTCACAGGCAGCATCACAGCCTGGTACAGCAACTGCACTGCTCTGGACAGAAAAACCCTACACAGAGTGATCCATTGTGCTGCGAATGCATGACCAGGTCAGACCTGCCCACTCTACATGACATCTTTACCAGGTGGTACAAGTCCAGAGTCTGTTGAACAATACAGCCCCAATTCCAATGAAGTTGGGACATTGTGTAAAATGTAAATAAAAACAGAATATAATCCTCTTCAACCTATATTCAATTGAATACACCACAAAGACAAGATATTTAATGTTCAAACTGATAAACTTTATTGTTTTTGTGCAAATATTTGCTCATTTTGAAATGGATGCCTGCAACACATTTCAAAAAAGCTGGGACAGTGGTATGTTTACCACTGTGTTACATCAACTTTCCTTCGAACAACACTCAATAAGTGAGTGTTGTTAGAACTGAGGACACTAATGACTGGGTATACAAAAAAAAGTAAGAGGAGCATCCCCAAAAGTCTCAGGCGTTCACAAGCAAAGATGGGGTGAGGATCACCACTTTGTTAAGAACTGCATGGAAAAAAATAGTCCAACAGTTTAAGAACAATGTTTCTCAGCATTCAATTGCAAGGAATTTAGGGATTCCATCATCTTCAGTCCATTATATAATCAGAAGATTCAGAGAATCTGGAGAACTTTCTACATGTAAGCGGCAAAGCCAAAAACCAACATTGAATGCCAGTGACCTTCGATCCGTCAGGAGGCACTGCATTAAAAACCAACATCATTGTGTAAAGGATCTTACTGCATGGGCTCAGGAACACTTCAGACCATGCAACCATGCAAAGCAAAAGCCATACATCAACAACATTCAGAAACACCACCGCCTTCTCTGGGCCCGAGCTCATTTGAAATGGACACACGCAAAGTGGAAAAGTGTGGACTCTGGACAAAAGAGGAAAAAGATGGTCCAGATTGTTACCAGCGCTAAGTTCAAAAGCCAGCATCTGTGATGGTATGGTGGTGTGTTAGTGCCCATGGCATGGACAACTTGCACATCTGTGATGGCACCATCAATGCTGATTGGTACATCCAGGTTTTGGAGCAACACATGCTGCCATCCAAGCAATGTCTTTTTCAGGGACGTCCCTGCGTATTTCAGCAAGACAATGTCAAGCCACATTCTGCACGTTACAACAGTGTGGCTTCGTAGTAAAAGAGTGTGGGTACTAGACTGGCCTGCCTGCAGTCCAGACCTGTCGGCCATTGAAAATGTGTGGTGCATTATGAGGCGCAAAATATGACAACGGAGACCCCGGACTGTTGAACAACTGAAGTCATACATCAAGCAAGAATGGGAAAGAATTCCATCTACAAAGCTTCAACAATTAGTGTACTCAGTTCCCAAATGCTTATTTAGTATTGTTAGAAGGAAAGGTGATACAACACAGTAGTAAACATACCACTGTCCCAGCTTTTTTGAAACATGTTGCAGGCATCATTTCAAAATGAGCAAATATTTGCACAAAAACAAAGTTTAAGAGTTTGAACATTAAATATCTTGTCTTTGTTGTGTATTCAATTGAATATAGGCTGAAGAGGATTTGCAAATCATTGTATTCTGTTTTTATGTACATTTTACATAACGTCCCAACTTCATTGGAATTGGGGTTGTAAAAGATACTCAACATTCAAGCAAAAGTCTCTTGCAGTGGCTGGTCTCTAGCAAGTGCCTCTGTGCCGACAGAGCCAGGACAGAGAGGCTGAGAAACAGTTTCTTCCCTCAGGCCACGGCCACCACCCCCCCCCCACTGTTCAGGGTAGATGGCAGACAGTGTATGTGGTGTCATGTGGTTGAGCGGTTTGCTGATGTCAATGTCGTGGATCACGTGGCCCGTGGTGATGCGGTTATGGTATGGGCAGGTGTATGTTATGGACAAGGAACACAGGTGTATTTTATTCATGGCATCTTGAATGCACATAGATACCGTGATGAGATCCTGAGGCCCATTGTTGTGTCATTCATCCACGACCATCACCTCATGTTAATGCACAACCCAGTGTTGCAAGGATCTGTACACAATCCATGGAAGCTGAAAACATCCCACTTCTTGCATGGCCAGCATACTCACTGGACATGTCATCCATTGAGTGTGTTTGGGATGCTCTGGATCGGCGAACACAACAGCATGTTCCAGTTCCTGCCAATATCCAACAACCCCTCACAGCCATTGAAGAGGAGTGGACCAACATTCCACAGGCCACAATCAACAACCTGATCAACTCTGTGTGAAGGAGATGTATTGCCCTGCGTGTGGCAAATGGTGGTCACACCAGATACAAGCTAAACTGCACATTTCACCCTCTTGTGGTCTTATGTCTTTTGTGTATATAGAAAATGTTCCGTTAATATTTTTGTTCAGTGTATCTATCACGCACACATCTGTATTCCATGTTTGTATTCTCTTGTTGCTGCACTACAGTCACTTTGACTTTGCTTTGAAACTGATATTTTTTTTTGCTGTTCAATATGAATATAGCTCTCCCTCCCCTATATCTTCCAGAATATTTTCCTTTTTTTTGTTTTAAGCACTATACATTTAATTTTACTTTATTTCGTGCGCAATCTACAATCATTTTGCATAATTTGAGCAAGTTTCACTGCTTTTGTACTGTATAAGTGCATGTGACAAATAAATCTGAATCTAGCTGTTGACTTTGTGACATGTAACATCTTCAAACCTCTTTAAAAAAAAACTTTCTTCATGGACACATGCCACTGGAGGCACAAACACAGCTTACAATGAAGACATCAAGGCCAAGCTTTTTTCTCCTCTCCCTCTCTTTTTGGTACTTCGTGGGTTTGAACCTGAGGAGGCTTCATGTACTGTGTACTTCAATTACACACAAATTACACTTTGCTGCTTCTGTTTCTGATCTCATTCGATATGTGGACACTGAGAAGGGATTTTACGTGTATAATAAATTCTGCCCAACAATATCCAAAAACTGCACAACATGACTGCTGATACCTACACAGCGTAAACCAACTGTCAGTCACCAACATCACAACGGCAAACACGCCTGCACGGACATGCACGCACATGCAAAGTAATCTACCGACATCCCATCCAGGGAAAGCAATGAGGAGATGAAAAAAGAGCAAGTGGAAAAGGATTATTAAATCTTGACAGACTCACCCATGAACAGTTACACAGACTTTCTTCATGTTCTTCAAACTGCACTGATGCAGGTTCGGCCCAAGCACCCAGTGTTTGGAAATCCAGTACTGAAGAAGAGGAGAAAGCTGCTAGTGAAAGTAGCAGGTATGAAGTAGCGTGTGGTTGTTAGAGTGTTTGTGTGAAAGTGAGCGAGAGAAGTGGAGCCCAGACTGCAGCACAGAGAGGGACTGGAGGTATGTGGTCTAAGCACAACAAAAGCCGGTGCCTTGCTCTAGATTAAATATGCAGGAAGAGGCCCCTTTGCATAAACATAAACATGCAGCAAATGAATAACTGGCACAGAGCACATGTCTGCTTAGAGCCCTACCTGTCCTGGCCTCTCTTAATTACACCAAAGCAGGCTGAACAAATGAACAAGAGTCACACAAGGCACAACAAAAGGAATGACAAACGTGTAATTAACTCAGTCCTTAAAAATATTAAGCACAGCAACAGAAGATTGATGCAAAGTGAAATGTGCGCATATCTTTATGAAATTCAGCTGTCATGGTTTCCCCTGTGGTATTTAAACTTTCTTATATAGTTCCTTCCACACATTAAGTTTAAAACAGCGGCAGCAGATGAAACAATGAATTTAAACAATGTGAAGTTTTTAAAAAAAGCATATGTAGGCATAGGCCGATTACCGATTTCATGGTATATCAGTTTGAAAATACCACAGTTAAAAAGAAATGAAGCTCTCCTGTTACAAGATCTGAGTTCCACAAACAGACCTGACATCATTCCACATGGATCAGTCAGCGAGCTCTGCTCAGATAAAACCGGTGAATCACATCTGAAGGAGTGTGAAACTATTTCAGCTACCAAAAAAAAAAAAAAAGGACCCCAGCATTGTGCAAAGCCACCTAATGCGCAATGTGTAGTTTTGAAGTCACTAACGCAGGAGGAAAAAAAAAACACTGACAGAACCACAGGTGGCTGAAATCAAGATCAAAAACAATATGGACAGCAGCATTATCACTTATAGATTACACCAGTATACAAACATGTAGAAGTTGCCTGCTTCAAAAATAAAATGTGCTATTTATTATGGATTTTGGCATGCTGAATTCAAACATGATAATAATAATGGCTAATTGGATACTCCAGATATATAAGGTTTCACATTTTGCGTCTACATAATTATATTGTGTTAACAGTAGAGTTTTCATGAAAAATCATGAACATAGGTCTTTTTTTTTTTTGTTTGTTTCTCTGACTGTTTATAGTATTTTTTACCTGTTCTCTTTTTGCAACACTTTAAAAACCAGCAAAAGGTTTATATATTAGCATTAGGGCTTTTCAATTGGGTCAAAATGCTGCAGCCAGACTTTTGACATGATGCAGAAAGTTTGATCACATTACACCCATTTTGGCATCCCTTCACTGGCTTCCTGTCCCTGTAAGATCATATTTTAAGGTTCTGCTACTAGTCTATAAAATTGTTCACGGACTGGCACCTCCCTACCTAGCTGACCTAATTAAACCTTACGTACCGGCCCGGGCTCTGCGTTCTCAGGGTGCAGGACTACTTAGTGTCCCAAGGGTGAATAAAAAGTCTGCGGGTCATACAGCTTTCTCTTATCATGCCCCTGTTCTGTGGAATGATCTCCCTGCATCAATAAAACAGTCAGATTCTGTGGAGACTTTCAAGTCCAGACTTAAGACGCACTTATTTTCCCTTTCGTATGGCTAGCATACTGGCATAGTATAGCCCCACGCTTTTTACTCTTTGAATTCATTTTATTAGGAAATGGAGCAAGCCGCGGCCTCAACTTTACCTAAATTCTGGGTCTTTTAATGAAGCTTAAGGCTAGTGGCTGGCGATCACCTTAGTATTTTGTTGTTTAATGTTGACAAATTATACTGTATTTCTTGTCTTTCTGATGCCTGATTTTGTTTTTTCTCTCTGTTTAAGGTGCAGCTACATCCAGAAATGGGTGTGGTATTTGTACTGCAGACTGTCCTGTCCTATGCAAGACAGCATTTCCTGTATGTTCATTTTGTGAATTGTTCTGTAATTTATGTCTGCAGCATGGGCCAAGCAGAGGGTCACTCCTTTGAGTCTGGTCTGCTTGAAGTTTCTTCCTCAGAGGGAGTTTTTCCTTACCACTGCTACTCTGGGGGTTAGTAAGATTAGACCTTACTTGTGTGAAGCGCCTTGTTACAACTCTGTTGTAATTTGGCGCTATATAAATGAAAATAAATTGAAATTGAAAATTGAAATATATTAACCCTTAGTAGCACAGCAGTAACATTTCTTAAAACTACAGCCAATCAACATTTTCAAACAACATTTTAATTCTCAGTGGCCCAAAATTAGTAAAGTGTGAGTATCTTTATTTTAGAAGCACTTTGGCTGTAGACCACTGTTATTAAATACGTTGTTAAATGATAAAGGTAACACTATTTGGAATTTGATTGAGAATGATGTGGAAACACTTATTATTGAAACTAGAGCTTTATGATCAAGCTCACAAACCATAGTCCCTGCAAAAAAGTGGAAAACCTCAGCTACAGTGAGTAAACATCCTACCAGATATCTTCCCCATCCACTCATTAAACCACCTGATTCTAATAAGCGAAGTGCGCATCGCATCTGCGCATGCGTGGGTCAAACGGGGGCAAAAATCCCAGCTACAACACTCACACTGCTCCCATTGAATTTCGTATACAGTAGCATTAGCGGAGTATAAACGTTAAGGCTTTTACAGGGATTGTTTCAAAGGCTTTAAGCCTTAAGCGACACATACAATAATGACAGGGGCGCATTGTGCTGTTTTCAAATGCTCGAACAGAATTTATAGGGTTGAAAGTTGGCTGAAAACACACGATTGCAAACCTCCGCCGAGTCCAAACAAAGACGGAAAGAAGAAGAAATGTGGTCATAAACCTCCGTTCATTCTACACAATTTCGCCACAGAAAAGAAAGTTCCAGATGGACGTAAAAGACGGACTAAAATTGTAAGTTTCTTGCACACATTTATTTTGTCAATATCCTGAAACCGTGCCACCATTTTCGTGCATCGGTGTATGACTGTAATGTCGCACCATGAATAACGTGGCACGTAATATTGTAAAATTGACATGTTCTATAAACAAACTGCATGCATGCACATATCATTGTATGTCTGTCAATTTATCAAAACAAACGTGACACCAAAGAGGTTATATGTGAGACTCACCGTAATTGTCATTATGAAGCCGGTGGAGTCGCGATTTCTCATCCCTGCTTAGCAAGTATTCTGCAATATCTACAGTTTCAGTCTCTGGACTTCATCTAACCATCCGTCAGTTGCCTTCAAGGGGTCAGAAATTTGTTTTTCTCCAACTATCAACAAGCATGGGTCATTTTCGACAGCAGCATGCTCTTCCTCCTTTGTCGGCACTAACGGTACTTTCTGTACAGATGCAGCACATGCAAGCACAGCCAGCTCTTCTTTCCATTTCTGTCCACTGCCGTACGTAGGCCTGGTTGTAACAGGCAATCCGCGGAGCTTACAAAAACGCTTTAAATCGTCAACTTTCCAGTGGTTGAAATGATCTAAACTACAGCACTCTTCGTTGCTTTCCGCCGGCATAGCTTGGTTGGTAGCTGAAAACTTTAGCCTGCCCATAATGCACCGCGCGGCCTGAGATGCGCACTTCGCTTATTAGTTAAACTGTTCAGGCAGGTAGATGAGTTAATCAGAGAAATCACCTGTTTTCGGTGTAGAGGTAGAAGCAGAACATGGGAGGACTTTTACTCACTGAAGAGGGGTTTTAATCTCTGGTCCCTGTGTATCGGCTGTAGGAAATCTTACTGAATGAAACACCTAAATTAACAATCTACTCAACATCTGTCTGTGTATTTTACAAATAAGTTGTATTTATTCATTTATTTTAAAGTTCAGTGATGTCCCCTTATTTTCCTTCATGCCTACCTTCACCATGGTGTGTTATATCATTAGGGGATGCTTCATTTGGAGCACTTCTAGGCTGGACTATTGTAATTCATTATTATCAGGTTGTCCTAAAGGTTCCCTGAAAAGCCTTCAGTTAATTCAAAATGCTGCAGCTAGAGTACTGACAGGGACTAGAAGGAGAAAGCATATTTCACCCATATTGGGTTCTCTTCATTGGCTCCCTGTTAATTCCAGAATAGAATTTAAAATTCTTCTTCTTACTTATAAGGTTTTGAATAATCAGGTCCCATCTTATCTTCGGGACCTCATAGTACCATATCACCCCAATAGTGCGCTTCGCTCTCAGACTGCAGGCTTATTTGTAGTTCCTAGGGTTTGTAAGAGTAGAATGGGAGGGGGAGCCTTCAGCTTTCAGGCTCCTCTCCTGTGGAACCAGCTCCCAATTCGGATTAGGGAGACAGACACCCTCTCTACTTTTAAGATTAAGCTTAAAACTTTCCTTTTTGAAAAAGCTTATAGTTAGGGTTGGATCAGGTGACCCTGAACCATCCCTTAGTTATGCTGCTATAGACTTAGACTGCTGGGGGGTTCCCATGATGCACCCAGTGTTTCTTTTTATTCACCTCTTTTTGCTCTGTATGCACCACTCTGCTTTTAATCATTGGTGATTGATCTCTGCTGTCTTCCACAGCATGTCTTTTTCCTGATTCTCTCCCCTCAGCCCCAACCAGTCCCGGCAGAAGACTGTCCCTCCCTGAGCCTGGTTCTGCTGGAGGTTTCTTCCTGTTAAAAGGGAGTTTTCCTTCCCACTGTTGCCAAGTGCTTGCTCATAGGGGGTCGTTTTGACCGTTGGGGTTTTTCTGTAATTATTATATGGCTTGTGCCTTACAATATAAAGCACCTTGGGGTGACTGTTTGTTGTGATTTGGCGCTATATAAATAAAATTGATTTGATTTGACTTATAAGATTGATAGACAGATGAAGAAAGGTGCATTACACTAAGGCACAGCAGCTAAAATCCAACAAGAATGGGAGCTGAACCCACCCGGAAGATCTGGATTCCAGTGGCAGATGCTGAATGACACATACCAACATGGCCATGCAAAATCCTCTCAAATGGATCAGGGGACGGAGAAACGCGGGGCAGGGAGGAGATGACGCACGAGGTGAAAGAGGCTGTGTAGGGGAGAAAGTAAAGGGTGAGACAGAAAGAGCAGGAATGAGGCCTCTGGAAAATAAACAGGGTGTAGGGTTTCCAAGGCAAGGAGGACACAGACATTCCATTGTTCAGGTCAATTATCAGTGGAAAATAATAACAACAGATGGATCCAGAGTGGCTGATTTGTGCGCTGAAGCACCCCGGCGCTGGAGAACAGATGATGAAATGTGAGAGTGCTTTGGGGGGGGGGGGGGCACTGCCCCACAGAAACAGCTCCACACACCAGATGTGAACCTCCACAAGGACAGTTTAATCTGTGCTCTCTGACCACTGCTTGTGCTGTGTGGCTCCAGCATTCCAGACAACAGTTTGGTCACCACCTCCATGTGTTCAAAAGCAGTGTCTGTCTCCATGGACATCTCAAGACACACATGCATCTCCTGGTGCTGTGTTATGAATTCAAATCTGTGCATTCCTTTCATGTTCTACTTTTGCTTGGTGAACACATGCATGCTGGTTCATAGGGAGCTGTAAAGGCTCCAGTACACTCATGGTGACAGGTCATCAGTCTGTACACACCAGAAGGTGGAGTCTGTCAGTCAGAGCGGTGAACATGTGATCAGAACATCACTGGTTCGCCATCAGACAAGCAACTCACTAAAGGGCATTTGAACAATGTCTTTAATCCCCAAGTTGCTTCGGGTGTACAGCTGTGTTCCGATGGTAGCACCATGACAGTGTGAAAGTGAAGCATTGCCGTGTACTACTTTGAGCGTCTGCATCAAATTCCCCTCAGTTCTGTACTGGAAGCAAAAACGTGACATCACACACACAAAAATACCAAGAATTTATGCTCACCAGATTTCAATCAATTATTCAATGCAAATCATTTCATGCAGATTCTCAAGACAAAAAGCCCTCATTGTGGAGATTCAGTATATCTCAATCAACCAGAAAACCCACTCAAGGGATGATCAAAGATCACTGAAGGTGGGGGAGTCCCCACAAGGTTCATCTGCTCCAACGTTGTCAAAAAAAGGAAAAGTGTATGCTACATAATTCAAATTAATTATTTAAAAATCACACAATGTGCTATTTTGATTTTTATGCTTTTTGTTTTTTTAGATTCTGTCCTTCACAGTTGAAGTGTACCTACGATAAAAAGTTACAGACCTGTCCATTCTTTGTAGGTGGAAAAACTTGCAAAATTGACAGTGGATCAAATACAGTAGTGTTCAAAATAATAGTAGTGCTATGTGACTAAAAAGATTAATCCAGGTCAGGTTTTGAGTGTATTTCTGAGTGTTATTTTGAGTGTCAACAGCAGATGCTACTATTATTGTGAACACCTTTTCTATTTTTTTTTTACTAATAGCCCAATTTCATAGCCTTAAGAGTGTGCATATCATGAATGCTTGGTCTTGTTGGAATAGTGAGAATCTACTGAATCTACTGGTACCTTGTTTCCCATGTAACAATAAGAAATATACTCAAAACCTGGATTAATCTTTTTAGTCACATAGCACTATTATTAGACTGAACACTACTGTACGTATTTGTCTCATTATATTTGAAACAGTCTGAATGTATTTCAACTTATGAGTAATGGGCCTTTCACACTGAACACATCAGGCCAATGTGTCAAAGCTTTCCAATGCATTGTGACGTCAGATGCTTCACTTCGGGAAGCGGCAAGGGGGCGAAGATTGCTACGTCACACTCTCGCCATCTTGAATTTGTGTCGCCTGAACCACAAAAAAAAAAAAAGCTTTAAAAGAACAGCAGTAGAACGATTTGCCCATCACCCTGCTGGGAGCTTTTTTTCAGCTACTTTTCGGAGTGATGCCGACCGAGGGAGGACTGACGACTTGGTGGGATATCAATCGAACCACGACAGCGGGCCAGCGCGCACAGAGAAGCCGGCATCATCCCTGGGCAGACCAAGGTAGGCAGCCGGGGTGATGGAGCAAACCCACTCAGTCCGAAATCTCCCACTTTTTGGATATATGCAAAGTCCCGGTTTGCCCAACGGAGTTTAGTTTGCAGCTTTATCGAGGTGAGAATAATATAAAAATAAAATGTGACCTTTACTGCACTGCTGTGAAGGTTTAATGATCGGCTAACGTTAGCTTAGCCTTTTAGCACAGTTGATCTGAGTGAACGCTTTAATTTGTAAATGGTTCAGTCTTTTTTAATTTTACCAAATAAAGCTACAGCTTTTTTCGAAGACCATAAAAGCTCAACTTTAAATAACTTTTCCGTTTCATATATAAACTGTTTAGTAAAAGTAAGTCCCTTCGGCTGCTCCCTTGTTTGCACTCGGGGTCGCCACAGCAAATCCAAGGTGGATCTGCTGTTTCTTTATATTTTAAGACATATTTTTTATTTGTCCCAATCAGGAACATTTGCTGTGCAGACAACCTAAATACAGATGTACATCACTTCCATTGATGAGCTGAACACCATAAAGTCCAGTCAACCACCACCAGAACACCACCAGAGTTCAAAGCTGCAGAAGAGACCTTCATCTGGTTCCGAGAATCCAGCATAACATCACGTGCTTCTAAATAAAAGGCTCTTTCAACAGCAACTATTTTATTATCTTTTAAAGCTGTTTCATTTTATATTTTAACAACAAATTAATGGATCATTAAAAATGTCCACGAAATCAAAGTCAAAAGACATTTGCACAGGTATAAGCTCTCTACTTATTGCGCTCAAATTCATATTTTAGAAATGACTCTGTCCTGATAACATTAAAAGCAATTACATATTTTGACATAATTTTAAGTTGAAATGACTATAAAAAAAATTCATCATGAGGTTTATGTCACAGAAATCCTACTTTACAAATCACACTGCAGTCATTGTTAAATTATTTCCTGTTGCATTTATAATAAACATTTGTATTTTTATTTACAGTGTCTGTTTTCTGGTTGAAATAATTAATCTCTTCTGGTTGAAATAAATAATCTACCAGACTTAAAAAAAATGTACAAGTTTCCATGTTATTTTATTTGTCTAAAAATAAATGTCCAAGGTTCCTTATGTTAAACAAGAAATTATATAATCTGAAATAACAGGTGGTTTTAATTTACAAATGAAAGGTTTCTAAAGAACCATTTAATGATTTATTTAGTTATTTTAAGTACAAGTGTTCTAAACTTTTTTTTAACAGTAATCAGAAATTTTGAGGTAACAAACAACAACACCAAGAAAAAAAAATTTCTAAGGATTTTACTTCAGAAAATTACTCTATAAATGAGCAGTCCTGTGACACATTTCTGTTTTGTACAGATGAGTGGTTTCTGCACCAATCTGTTTTGTACAGATCATTAGTTTCATCCACTAGTCTTCTGTGTTTTGGCCCGAAACGTCATTCCTATTGGACAGTGCGAAGCTACAACCCCTGGCAATAATTATGGAATCACCGGCATCGGAGGATGTTCATTCAGTTGTTTAATTTTGTGGAAAAAAAGCAGATCACAGACATGACACAAAACTAAAGTCTTTTCAAATGGCAACTTTCTGGCTTTAAGAAACACTATAAGAAATCAGGAAAAAAGTTGTGGCAGTCAGTAACGGTTACTTTTTTAGACCATGCAGAGGGGAAAAAAATATGGACTCACTCAATTCTGAGGAATAAATTATGGAATCAGCCTGTAAATAATCATCCCCAAAACTAACACCTGCATCAAATCAGATCTGCTCGTTAGTCTGCATCTAAAAAGAAGTGATCACACCTTGGAGAGCTGTTGCACCAAGTGGACTGACATGAATCATGGCTCCAACATGAGATATGTCAATTGAAACAAAGGAGAGGATTATCAAACTCTTAAAAGAGGGTAAATCATCACACAATGTTGTAAAAGATGTTGGTTGTTCACAATCAGCTGTGTCTAAACTCTGGACCAAATACAAACAACATGGGAAGGTTGTTAAAGGCAAACATACTGGTAGACCAAGGAAGACATCAAAGCGTCAAGACAGAAAACTTAAAGCAATATGTCTCAAAAATCGAAAATGCAGAACAAAACAAATGAGGAACGAATGGGAGGAAACTGGAGGAAACTGGAGTCAATGTCTGTGACCGAACTGTAAGAAACCGCCTAAAGGAAATGGGATTTACTTACAGAAAAGCTAAACGAAAGCCATCACTAAACACCTAAACAGAAAAAAACAAGGTTACAATGGGCTAAGGAAAAGCAATCGTGGACTGTGGATGACTGGACGAAAGTCATATTCAGTGATGAATCTCGAATCTGCATTGGGCAAGGTGATGATGCTGGAACTTTTGTTTGGTGTCATTCCAATGAGATTTATAAAGATGACTGCCTGAAGAGAACATGTAAATTTCCACAGTCATTGATGATATGGGGCTGCATGTCAGGTAAAGGCACAGGGGAGATGACTGTATTACATCATCAATAAATGCACAAGTTTACGTTGATATTTTGGACACTTTTCTTATCCCATCAATTGAAAGGATGTTTGGGGATGATGAAATCATTTTTCAAGATGATAATGCATCTTGCCATAGAGCAAAAACTGTAAACATTCCTTGCAAAAAGACACATAGGGTCAATGTCATGGCCTGCAAATAGTCCGGATCTTAATCCAATTGAAAATCTTTGGTGGAAGTTGAAGAAAATGGTCCATGACAAGGTTCCAACCTGCAAAGCTGATCTGGCAACAGCAATCAGAGAAAGTTGGAGCCAGATTGATGAAGAGTACTGTTTGTCACTCATTAAGTCCATGCCTCAGAGACTGCAAGCTGTTATAAAAGCCAGAGGTAGTGCAACAAAATACTAGTGATGTGTTGGAGCGTTCTTTTTTTTTTTCATGATTCCATAATTTTTGTCCTCAGAATTGAGTGATTCCATATTTTTTTCCCTCTGCTTGGTCTAAAAAAGTAACCGTTACTGACTGCCACAATTTTTTTTCCTGATTTGTTATAGTGTTTCTTAAAGCCAGAAAGCTGCCATTTGAAATGACTTTAATTTTGTGTCATGTCTGTGATCTGCTTTTTTTCTACAAAATTAAACAACCGAATGAACATCCTCTGAGGCAGGTGATTCCATAATTTTTGCCAGGGGTTGTACGTCACAGCTCAGAGTGTCGAAAGTTGGATTGGGTTGAACTTTGACCTCGTCAGCCTGCCAACAAGCAACAATGCGCACTCCCGTCAGAAGCGTCGCTTTAGCTCGGCTTTTGACGCGACGCTTCTTAAAAGCAATGCGTCTCATTGAAAATAATGCTTTTTAGACCGATTCCTGACGCCTTTGACGCTTCCGACATGTTAAGTGTGAAAGGCCCATAACTTATAACAAATGTGTGTCAACAATCGCATAACTTACCTACAATTTATGGCCCACGTATATACGGGACATATGACAGGCTGGAATTCGTCGAAAATATTGTGGATGCCCAAAATTTTTCAACAAACTTACCGTTTTATGACACATCAGCATGCTTCGTGCTCTTAACTTATACAAGACTTATCCATAACTTATTAGACGTATGCCAGCGTATACCAGTGTTTTTGATACGTTCACCATACGCTGACTAAATCGTCGAAGTGTGCCAGGGTTTTAAGATGCCACACAAATTATTTGTGCCACTCAAAAAACAATTCCTGTCCAGCACACGGCAGAGGGGACACAGGCCTGACCAGGTGAACAACAGGAGGTCATTTGGTCATTTTTGGTGTATGTTTTGCAGATATGCGCACCAAAAATTACCATAATATTCAGGAAAAAGCAAGGTGTAAATTATTAATCATGATTCAAGTTAAATTAGGCTTATCAACACAATTAAAAAAATGTTTGAAGTCCACACTTTCAACAAGCATTCAGACGGAGACTCAGATTGGGGTGTATTAGATGGTATATCCGCTTAATTCGGTCATGTAACTTTGACACGTCTCCATGTTAGATCAATCAATCAATCAATTTTTTTATATAGCGCCAAATCACAAAAAACAGTTGCCCCAAGGCGCTTTATATTGTAAGGCAAGGCCATACAATAATTATGTAAAACCCCAACGGTCAAAACGACCCCCTGTGAGCAAGCACTTGGCTACAGTGGGAAGGAAAAACTCCCTTTTAACAGGAAGAAACCTCCAGCAGAACCAGGCTCAGGGAGGGGCAGTCTTCTGCTGGGACTGGTTGGGGCTGAGGGAGAGAACCAGGAAAAAGACATGCTGTGGAGGGGAGCAGAGATCGATCACTAATGATTAAATGCAGAGTGGTGCATACAGAGCAAAAAGAGAAAGAAACAGTGCATCATGGGAACCCCCCAGCAGTCCACGTCTACAGCAGCACAACTAAGGGATGGCCCAGGGTCACCTGATCCAGCCCTAACCATAAGCTTTAGCAAAAAGGAAAGTTTTAAGCCTAATCTTAAAAGTAGAGAGGGTGTCTGTCTCCCTGATCTGAATTGGGAGCTGGTTCCACAGGAGAGGAGCCTGAAAGCTGAAGGCTCTGCCTCCCATTCTACTCTTACAAACCCTAGGAACTACAAGTAAGCCTGCAGTCTGAGAGCGAAGCGCTCTATTGGGTGATATGGTACTACGAGGTCCCTAAGATAAGATGGGACCTGATTATTCAAACCTTATAAGTAAGAAGAAGAATTTTAAATTCTATTCTAGAATTAACAGGAAGCCAATGAAGAGAGGCCAATATGGGTGAGATATGCTCTCTCCTTCTAGTCCCCGTCAGTACTCTAGCTGCAGCATTTTGAATTAACTGAAGGCTTTTTAGGGAACTTTTAGGACAACCTGATAATAATGAATTACAATAGTCCAGCCTAGAGGAAATAAATGCATGAATTAGTTTTTTCAGCATCACTCTGAGACAAGACCTTTCTGATTTTAGAGATATTGCGTAAATGCAAAAAAGCAGTCCTACATATTTGTTTAATATGCGCTTTGAATGACATATCCTGATCAAAAATGACTCCAAGATTTCTCACAGTATTACTAGAGGTCAGGGTAATGCCATCCAGAGTAAGGATCTGGTTAGACACCATGTTTCTAAGATTTGTGGGGCCAAGTACAATAACTTCAGATTTATCTGAGTTTAAAAGCAGGAAATTAGAGGTCATCCATGTCTTTATGTCTGTAAGACAATCCTGCAGTTTAGCTAATTGGTGTGTGTCCTCTGGCTTCATGGATAGATAAAGCTGGGTATCATCTGCGTAACAATGAAAATTTAAGCAATACCGTCTAATAATACTGCCTAAGGGAAGCATGTATAAAGTGAATAAAATTGGTCCTAGCACAGAACCTTGTGGAACTCCATAATTAACTTTAGTCTGTGAAGAAGATTCCCCATTTACATGAACAAATTGTAATCTATTAGACAAATATGATTCAAACCACCGCAGCACAGTGCCTTAATACCTATGGCATGCTCTAATCTCTGTAATAAAATTTTATGGTCAACAGTATCAAAAGCAGCACTGAGGTCTAACAGAACAAGCACAGAGATGAGTCCACTGTCCGAGGCCATAAGAAGATCATTTGTAACCTTCACTAATGCTGTTTCTGTACTATGATGAATTCTAAAACCTGACTGAAACTCTTCAAATAGACCATTCCTCTGCAGATGATCAGTTAGCTGTTTTACAACTACCCTTTCAAGAATTTTTGAGAGAAAAGGAAGGTTGGAGATTGGCCTATAATTAGCTAAGATAGCTGGGTCAAGTGATGGCTTTTTAAGTAATGGTTTAATTACTGCCACCTTAAAAGCCTGTGGTACATAGCCAACTAACAAAGATAGATTGATCATATTTAAGATCAATCAATCAATCAATCAATCAACTTTTTTCTTATATAGCGCCAAATCACAACAAACAGTTGCCCCAAGGCGCTCCACATTGCAAGGCAAGGCCATACAATAATTATGAAAAACCCCAACGGTCAAAACGACCCCCTATGAGCAAGCACTTGGCCACAGTGGGAAGGAAAAACTCCCTTTTAACAGGAAGAAACCTCCAGCAGAACCAGGCTCAGGGAGGGGCAGTCTTCTGCTGAGACTGGTTGGGGCTGAGGGAAAGAACCAGGAAAAAGAGATCGATCACTAATGATTAAATGCAGAGTGATGCATACGGAGCAAAAAGAGAAAGAAACAGTGCATCATGGGAACCCCCCCACAGTCTACGTCTAATGCAACATAACCAAGCGATGGTCCAGGGTCACCCGATCCAGCCCTAACTATAAGCCTTAGCGAAAAGGAAAGTTTTAAGCCTAATCTTAAAGTAGAGAGGGTATCTGTCTCCCTGATCTGAATTGGGAGCTGGTTCCACAGGAGAGGAGCCTGAAAGCTGAAGGCTCTGCCTCCCATTCTACTCTTACAAACCCTAGGAACTACAAGTAAGCCCGCAGTCTGAGAGCGAAGCGCTCTAATGGGGTAATATGGTACTACGAGGTCCCTAAGATAAGATGGGACCTGATTATTCAAAACCTTATAAGTAAGAAGAAGAATTTTAAATTCTATTCTAGCATTAACAGGAAGCCAATGAAGGGAGGCCAACACGGGTGAGATATGCTCTCTCCTGCTAGTCCCCGTCAGTACTCTAGCTGCAGCATTCTGAACCAACTGAAGGCTTTTTAGGGAACTTTTAGGACAACCTGATAATAATGAATTACAATAGTCCAGCCTAGAGGAAATAAATGCATGAATTAGTTTTTCAGCATCACTCTGAGACAAGACCTTTCTGATTTTAGAGATATTGCGTAAATGCAAAAAGGCAGTCCTACATATTTGTTTAATATGCGCTTTGAATGACATATCCTGATCAAAAATAACTCCAAGATTTCTCACAGTATTACTAGAGATCAGGGAAATGCCATCCAGAGTAACGATCTGGTTAGACACCATGCTTCTAAGATTTGTGGGGCCAAGTACAATAACTTCAGTTTTATCTGAGTTTAAAAGCAGGAAATTAGAGGTCATCCATGTCTTTATGTCTGTAAGACAATCCTGCAGTTTAGCTAATTGGTGTGTATCCTCTGGCTTCATGGATAGATAAAGCTGGGTATCATCTGCGTAACAATGAAAATTTAAGCAATACCGTCTAATAATACTGCCCAAGGGAAGCATGTATAAAGTGAATAAAATTGGTCCTAGCACAGAACCTTGTGGAACTCCATAATTAACTTTAGTCTGTGAAGAAGATTCCCCATTTACATGAACAAACTGTAATCTATTAGACAAATATGATTCAAACCACCGCAGCGCAATGCCTTTAATACCTATGACATGCTCTAATCTCTGTAATAAAATTTTATGGTCAACAGTATCAAAAGCAGCACTGAGGTCCAACAGAACAAGCACAGAGATAAGTCCACTGTCCGAAGCCATAAGAAGATCATTTGTAACCTTCACTAATGCTGTTTCTGTACTATGATGAATTCTAAAACCTGACTGAAACTCTTCAAATAGACCATTCCTCTGCAGGTGATCAGTTAGCTGTTTTACAACTACCCTCTCAAGAATCTTTGAGAGAAAAGGAAGGTTGGAGATTGGCCTATAATTAGCTAAGATAGCTGGGTCAAGTGATGGCTTTTTAAGTAATGGTTTAATTACTGCCACCTTAAAGGCCTGTGGTACATAACCAACTAACAAAGATAGATTGATCATATTTAAGATTGAAGCATTAAATAATGGTAGGACTTCCTTGAGCAGCCTGGCAGGAATGGGGTCTAATAAGCATGTTGATGGTTTGGATGAAGTAACTAATGAAAATAACTCAGACAGAACAATCGGAGAGAAAGAGTCTAACCAAATACCGGCATCACTGAAAGCAGCCAAAGATAACGATACATCTTTGGGATGGTTATGAGTAATTTTTTCTCTAATAGTCAAAATTTTGTTAGCAAAGAAAGTCATGAAGTCATTACTAGTTAAAGTTAATGGAATACTCAGCTCAATAGAGCTCTGACTCTTTGTCAGCCTGGCTACAGTGCTGAAAAGAAACCTGGGGTTGTTCTTATTTTCTTCAATTAGTGATGAGTAGAAAGATGTCCTAGCTTCACGAAGGGCTTTCTTATAGAGCAACAAACTCTTTTTCCAGGCTAAGTGAAGATCTTCTAAATTAGTGAGACGCCATTTCCTCTCCAACTTACGGGTTATCTGCTTTAAGCTACGAGTTTGTGAGTTATACCACGGAGTCAGACACTTCCATACCATAAGTCAGAACAAGATCTAAAATATGATTAAAGTGGTGGGTGGACTCATTTACTTTTTGAGCAAAGCCGATAGAGTCTAATAATAGATTAAATGCAGTGTTGAGGCTGTCATTCTCAGCATCTGTGTGGATGTTAAAATCGCCCACTATAATTATCTTATCTGAGCTAAGCACTAAGTCAGACAAAAGGTCTGAAAATTCACAGAGAAACTCACAGTAACGACCAGGTGGACGATAGATAATAACA
This sequence comes from Thalassophryne amazonica, assembly GCF_902500255.1. Classification (NCBI taxonomy): domain Eukaryota; kingdom Metazoa; phylum Chordata; class Actinopteri; order Batrachoidiformes; family Batrachoididae; genus Thalassophryne; species Thalassophryne amazonica. The sequence goes on from NC_047105.1 coordinate 134,204,901, forward strand.
AATAAAACTGGTTTTTGGGACTTCCAATTTGGATGGACAAGACTAAGAGACAAGCTTTCAAATGAATTAAAGCTCTGTCTAGGTTTTTGATTAATTAATAAGCTGGAATGGAAGATTGCTGCTAATCCTCCGCCCCGGCCCGTGCTACGAGCATTCTGACAGTTAGTGTGACTCGGGGGTGTTGACTCATTTAAACTAACATATTCATCCTGCTGTAACCAAGTTTCTGTTAGGCAGAATAAATCAATACGTTGATCAATTATTATATCATTTACCAACAGGGACTTAGAAGAAAGAGACCTAATGTTTAATAGACCACATTTAACTGTTTTAGTCTGTGGTGCAGTTGAAGGTGCTATATTATTTTTTCTTTTTGAATTTTTATGCTTAAATAGATTTTTGCTAGTTATTGGTGGTCTGGGAGCAGGCACCGTCTCTACGGGGATGGGGTAATAAGGGGATGGGAGGGGGAGAGAAGCTGCAGAGAGGTGTATAAGACCACAGCTCTGCCTCCTGGTCCCAACGCTAGACAGTCACAGTTTGGAGGATCCCAAAAAATTGGCCAGATTTCTAGAAATGAGAGCTGCTCCCTCTAAAGTGGGATGGATGCCGTCTCTCCTAACAAGACCAGGTTTTCCCCAGAAGCTTTGCCAATTATCAATGAAGCCCACCTCATTTTTTGGACACCACTCAGACAGCCAGCAATTCAAGGAGAACATGCGGCTAAACATGTCACTCCCGGTCTGATTGGGGAGGGGCCCAGAGAAAACAACAGAGTCCGACATTGTTTTTGCAAAGTTACACACCGATTCAATGTTAATTTTAGTGACCTCCGATTGGCGTAACCGAGTGTCATTACTGCCGACGTGAATTACAATCTTACCAAATTTACGCTTAGCCTTAGCCAGCAATTTCAAATGTCCTTCGATGTCGCCTGCTCTGGCCCCCGGAAGACAATTGACAATGGTTGCTGGTGTCGCTAACTTCACATTTCTCAAAACAGAGTCGCCAATAACCAGAGTTTGATCCTCGGCGAGTGTATCGTCGAGTGGGGAAAAACGGTTAGAGATGTGAACGGGTTGACGGTGTACACGGGGCTTCTGTTTAGGGCTACGCTTCCTCCTCACAGTCACCCAGTCAGCCTGCCTTCCCGACTGCACGGGGTCTGCCAGGGGGGAACTAACGGCGGCTAAGCTACCTTGGTCCGCACCGACTACAGGGGCCTGGCTAGCTGTAGAATTTTCCACGGTGCGGAGCCGAGCCTCCAATTCGCCCAGCCTGGCCTCCAAAGCTACGAATAAGCTGCACTTATTACAAGTACCGTTACTGCTAAAAGAGGCCGAGGAATAACTAAACATTTCACACCCAGAGCAGAAAAGTACGGGAGAGACAGGAGAAGCCGCCATGCTAAAACGGCTAAGAGCTAGTAGCTACGCTAAGCTAGCGGATTCCCAAACAGGGAATCCGACACTAGACAGGCTGTGGAGCAGCACAGGTAACGCACAACAACAGTGCTAAAAAATAAAATAAAATAAAAATAAAAATCCACTGGACAGGCTGTGGAGCAGCACAGGTAACGCACGACAACAGTGCCAAAACAAAATAAAAATCCACTAGACAGGCTGTGGAGCAGCACAGGTAACGCACGGCAACAGTGCTAAATAAAAATCCACTGGACAGGCTGTGGAGCAGCACAGGTAACGCACGACAACAGTGCTAAAAAAAAAAAAAATAAAAATCTAAATTTACTGGACAGGCTGTGGAGCAGCACAGGTAACGCACGACAACGGTGCCAAAACAAAACAAAAAACCACTAGACAGGCTGTGGAGCAGCACAGGTAACGCACGACAACAGTGGCAAAAAATAAAATAAAAATCCACTGGACAGGCTGTGGAGCAGCACAGGTAACGCACGACAACAGTGCTAAAAAAAATAAATAAAATAAAAATCCACTGGACAGGCTGTGGAGCAGCACAGGTAACACACGACAACAGTGGTAAAAAAAAAAAAAAATAAAAATCCACTGGACAGGCTGTGGAGCAGCACAGATAACACACGACAACAGTGCTAAAAAATAAAATAAAAATCCACTGGACAGGCTGTGGAGCAGCACAGGTAACACACGACAACAGTGGTAAAAAATAAAATAAAAATCCACTGGACAGGCTGTGGAACAGCACAGGTAACACACGACAACAGAGGTAAAAAATAAAATAAAAATACACTAGACAGGCTGTGGAGCAGCACAGGTAACACACGACAACAGTGCTAAAAAAAACAAAATCAAAATCAAAATCCACTGGACAGGCTGTGGAGCAGCACAGGCAAAAATCCACTGAACAGGCTGTGGAGCAGCACAGGTAACACACGACAACAGCGCTAAAAAATAAAACAAAAATCCACTGGACAGGCTGTGGAGCAGCACAGGTAACGCACGACAACAGTGCCAAAAAACAAAACAAAAATCCACTGAACAGGCTGTGGAGCAGCACAGGTAACGCAAGATCGAAGCATTAAATAATGGTAGGGCTTCCTTGAGCAGCCTAGGCCTCTACTGGTGGTTGGCTCTCACTGCGGTATTGTATCACTTCCTGTTCCGGAGCACAGCGGTGTTTTTCTGTATCTGTTAGCTGTTTAATCTGCGCAGTTAGATTGATCTAGTTATCTAGATTACGATTTGTTTCCCAGTGTAATCTTTACGTGCCTTAACTAAAGCACTCCTTCTGCTGAATCACCTCTAAATTATTTACACATTATTCACTTTGCGTGTTTTTAGGAATCCGCTAGCTTAGCGTAGCTACTAGCTCTTAGCCGATTTAGCATGGCGGCTTCTCCTGTCTCTCCCGCACTTTTCTGCTCTGGGTGTGAAATGTTTAGTTATTCCTCGGCCTCCTTTAGCAGTAACGGTACTTGTAATAAGTGTAGCTTATTCGTAGCTTTGGAGGCCAGGCTGGGCAAATTGGAGACTCGGCTCCGCACCGTGGAAAATTCTACAGCTAGCCAGGCCCCTGTAGTCGGTGCGGACCAAGGTAGCTTAGCCGCTGTTAGTTCCCCCCTGGCAGATCCCGAGCAGCCGGGAAAGCAGGCTGACTGGGTGACTGTGAGGAGGAAGCGTAGCCCTAAACAGAAGCCCCGTGTACACCGCCAACCCGTTCACATCTCTAACCGTTTTTCCCCACTCGAAGACACACCCGCCGAGGATCAAACTCTGGTTATTGGCGACTCTGTTTTGAGAAATGTGAAGTTAGCGACACCAGCAACCATAGTCAATTGTCTTCCGGGGACCAGAGCAGGCGACATTGAAGGAAATTTGAAACTGCTGGCTAAGGCTAAGCGTAAATTTGGTAAGATTGTAATTCACGTCGGCAGTAATGACACCCGGTTACGCCAATCGGAGGTCACTAAAATTAACATTAAATCGGTGTGTAACTTTGCAAAAACAATGTCGGACTCTGTAGTTTTCTCTGGGCCCCTCCCCAATCGGACTGGGAGTGACATGTTTAGCCGCATGTTCTCCTTGAATTGCTGGCTGTCTGAGTGGTGTCCAAAAAATGAGGTGGGCTTCATAGATAATTGGCAAAGCTTCTGGGGAAAACCTGGTCTTGTTAGGAGAGACGGCATCCATCCCACTTTGGATGGAGCAGCTCTCATTTCTAGAAATCTGGCCAATTTTCTTAAATCCTCCAAACCGTGACTATCCAGGGTTGGGACCAGGAAGCAGAGTTGTAGTCTTACACACCTCTCTGCAGCTTCTCTCCCCCTGCCATCCCCTCATTACCCCATCCCCGTAGAGACGGTGCCTGCTCCCAGACTACCAATAACCAGCAAAAATCTATTTAAGCATAAAAATTCAAAAAGAAAAAATAATATAGCACCTTCAACTGCACCACAGACTAAAACAGTTAAATGTGGTCTATTAAACATTAGGTCTCTCTCTTCTAAGTCCCTGTTGGTAAATGATATAATAACTGATCAACATATTGATTTATTCTGCCTAACAGAAACCTGGTTACAGCAGGATGAATATGTTAGTTTAAATGAGTCAACACCCCCGAGTCACACTAACTGTCAGAATGCTCGTAGCACGGGCCGGGGCGGAGGATTAGCAGCAATCTTCCATTCCAGCTTATTAATTAATCAAAAACCCAGACAGAGCTTTAATTCATTTGAAAGCTTGTCTCTTAGTCTTGTCCATCCAAATTGGAAGTCCCAAAACCAGTTTATTTGTTATTATCTATCGTCCACCTGGTCGTTACTGTGAGTTTCTCTGTGAATTTTCAGACCTTTTGTCTGACTTAGTGCTTAGCTCAGATAAGATAATTATAGTGGGCGATTTTAACATCCACACAGATGCTGAGAATGACAGCCTCAACACTGCATTTAATCTATTATTAGACTCTATTGGCTTTGTTCAAAAAGTAAATGAGTCCACCCACCACTTTAATCATATCTTAGATCTTGTTCTGACTTATGGTATGGAAATAGAAGACTTAACAGTATTCCCTGAAAACTCCCTTCTGTCTGATCATTTCTTAATAACATTTACATTTACTCTGATGGACTACCCAGCAGTGGGGAATAAGTTTCATTACACTAGAAGTCTTTCAGAAAGCGCTGTAACTAGGTTTAAGGATATGATTCCTTCTTTATGTTCTCTAATGCCATATAACAACACAGTGCAGAGTAGCTACCTAAACTCTGTAAGGGAGATAGAGTATCTCGTCAATAGTTTTACATCCTCATTGAAGACAACTTTGGATGCTGTAGCAGAAGTGTAATCAGAAGTGTCTGACTCCGTGGTATAACTCACAAACTCGTAGCTTAAAGCAGATAACCCGTAAGTTGGAGAGGAAATGGCGTCTCACTAATTTAGAAGATCTTCACTTAGCCTGGAAAAAGAGTCTGTTGCTCTATAAAAAAGCCCTCCGTAAAGCTAGGACATCTTTCTACTCATCACTAATTGAAGAAAATAAGAACAACCCCAGGTTTCTTTTCAGCACTGTAGCCAGGCTGACAAAGAGTCAGAGCTCTATTGAGCTGAGTATTCCATTAACTTTAACTAGTAATGACTTCATGACTTTCTTTGCTAACAAAATTTTAACTATTAGAGAAAAAATTACTCATAACCATCCCAAAGACGTATCGTTATCTTTGGCTGCTTTCAGTGATGCCGGTATTTGGTTAGACTCTTTCTCTCCGATTGTTCTGTCTGAGTTATTTTCATTAGTTACTTCATCCAAACCATCAACATGTTATTAGACCCCATTCCTACCAGGCTGCTCAAGGAAGCCCTACCATTATTTAATGCTTCGATCTTAAATATGATCAATCTATCTTTGTTAGTTGGCTATGTACCACAGGCTTTTAAGGTGGCAGTAATTAAACCATTACTTAAAAAGCCATCACTTGACCCAGCTATCTTAGCTAATTATAGGCCAATCTCCAACCTTCCTTTTCTCTCAAAAATTCTTGAAAGGGTAGTTGTAAAACAGCTAACTGATCATCTGCAGGGGAATGGTCTATTTGAAGAGTTTCAGTCAGGTTTTAGAATTCATCATAGTACAGAAACAGCATTAGTGAAGGTTACAAATGATCTTCTTATGGCCTCGGACAGTGGACTCATCTCTGTGCTTGTTCTGTTAGACCTCAGTGCTGCTTTTGATACTGTTGACCACAAAATTTTATTACAGAGATTAGAGCATGCCATAGGTATTAAAGGCACTGCGCTGCGGTGGTTTGAATCATATTTGTCTAATAGATTACAATTTGTTCATGTAAATGGGGAATCTTCTTCACAGACTAAAGTTAATTATGGAGTTCATGCATTTATTTCCTCTAGGCTGGACTATTGTAATTCATTATTATCAGGTTGTCCTAAAAGTTCCCTAAAAAGCCTTCAGTTAATTCAAAATGCTGCAGCTAGAGTACTGACGGGGACTAGAAGGAGAGAGCATATCTCACCCATATTGGCCTCTCTTCATTGGCTTCCTGTTAATTCTAGAATAGAATTTAAAATTCTTCTTCTTACTTATAAGGTTTTGAATAATCAGGTCCCATCTTATCTTAGGGACCTCGTAGTACCATATCACCCCAATAGAGCGCTTCGCTCTCAGACTGCAGGCTTACTTGTAGTTCCTAGGGTTTGTAAGAGTAGAATGGGAGGCAGAGCCTTCAGCTTTCAGGCTCCTCTCCTGTGGAACCAGCTCCCAATTCAGATCAGGGAGACAGACACCCTCTCTACTTTAAGATTAGGCTTAAAACTTTCCTTTTTGCTAAAGCTTATAGTTAGGGCTGGATCAGGTAACCCTGAACCATCCCTTAGTTATGCTGCTATAGATGTAGACTGCTGGGGGGTTCCCATGATGCACTGTTTCTTTCTCTTTTTGCTCTGTATGCACCACTCTGCATTTAATCATTAGTGATCGATCTCTGCTCCCCTCCACAGCATGTCTTTTTCCTGGTTCTCTCCCTCAGCCCCAACCAGTCCCAGCAGAAGACTGCCCCTCCCTGAGCCTGGTTCTGCTGGAGGTTTCTTCCTGTTAAAAGGGAGTTTTTCCTTCCCACTGTAGCCAAGTGCTTGCTCACAGGGGGTCGTTTTGACCGTTGGGGTTTTACATAATTATTGTATGGCCTTGCCTTACAATATAAAGCGCCTTGGGGCAACTGTTTGTTGTGATTTGGCGCTATATAAAAAAATTGATTGATTGAATTGATTGGTAGGAATGGGGTCTAATAAACATGTTGATGGTTTGGATGAAGTAACTAATGAAAATAACTCAGACAGAACAATCGGAGAGAAACAGTCTAACCAAATACCGGCATCACTGAAAGCAGCCAAAGATAACGATACGTCTTTGGGATGGTTATGAGTAATTTTTTCTCTAATAGTTAACATTTTGTTAGCAAAGAAAGTCATGAAGTCATTACTAGTGGAATATTCAGCTCAATAGAGCTCTGACTCTTTGTCAGCCTGGCTACAGTGCTGAAAAGAAACCTGGGGTTGTTCTTATTTTCTTCAATTAGTGATGAGTAGAAAGATGTCCTAGCTTTACGGAGGGCTTTTTTTATAGAGCAACAGACTCTTTTTCCAGGCTAAGTGAAGATCTTCTAAATTAGTGAGACGCCATTTCCTCTCCAACTTACGGGTTATCTGCTTTAAGCTACGAGTTTGTGAGTTATACCACGGAGTCAGACACTTCTGATTACACTTCTGCTACAGCATCCAAAGTTGTCTTCAATGAGGATGTAAAACTATTGACGAGATACTCTATCTCCCTTACAGAGTTTAGGTAGCTACTCTGCACTGTGTTGGTATATGGCATTAGAGAACATAAAGAAGGAATCATATCCTTAAACCTAGTTACAGCGCTTTCTGAAAGACTTCTAGTGTAATGAAACTTATTCCCCACTGCTGGGTAGTCCATCAGAGTAAATGTAAATGTTATTAAGAAATGATCAGACAGAAGGGAGTTTTCAGGGAATACTGTTAAGTCTTCTATTTCCATACCGTAAGTCAGAACAAGATCTAAGATATGATTAAAGTGGTGGGTGGACTCATTTACTTTTTGAGCAAAGCCAATAGAGTCTAATAATAGATTAAATGCAGTGTTGAGGCTGTCACTCAGCATCTGTGTGGATATTAAAATCGCCCACTATAATTATCTTATCTGAGCTAAGCACTAAGTCAGACAAAAGGTCTGAAAATTCACAGAGAAACTCACAGTAACGACCAGGTGGACGATAGATAATAACAAATAAAACTGGTTTTTGGGACTTCCAATTTGGATGGACAAGACTAAGAGACAAGCTTTCAAATGAATTAAGGCTTTGTCTGGGTTTTTGATTAATTAATAAGCTGGAATGGAAGATTGCTGCTAATCCTCCGCCCCGGCCCGTGCTACGAGCATTCTGACAGTTAGTGTGACTCGGGGGTGTTGACTCATTTAAACTAACATATTCATCCTGCTGTAACCAGGTTTCTGTTAGGCAGAATAAATCAATATGTTGATCAATTATTATATCATTTACCAACAGGGACTTAGAAGAGAGAGACCTAATGTTTAATAGACCACATTTAACTGTTTTAGTCTGTGGTGCAGTTGAAGGTGCTATATTATTTTTTCTTTTTGAATTTTTATGCTTAAATAGATTTTTGCTGGTTATTGGTGGTCTGGGAGCAGGCACCATCTCTACGGGGATGGGGTAATGAGGGGATGGCAGGGGGAGAGAAGCTGCAGAGAGGTGTGTAAGACTACAACTCTGCTTCCTGGTCCCAACCCTGGATAGTCACAGTTTGGAGGATTTAAGAAAATTGGCCAGATTTCTAGAAATGAGAGCTGCTCCATCCAAAGTGGGATGGATGCCGTCTCTCCTAACAAGACCAGGTTTTCCCCAGAAGCTTTGCCAATTATCTATGAAGCCCACCTCATTTTTTGGACACCACTCAGACAGCCAGCAATTCAAGGAGAACATGCGGCTAAACATGTCACTCCCGGTCCGATTGGGGAGGGGCCCAGAGAAAACGACAGAGTCCGACATTGTTTTTGCAAAGTTACACACCGATTTAATCTATCACACCGATCTAGATGACTCAAGAGGGTTAAAACCATTCACACATTGAGTAAACATAAAGTCTTAATCTGACCTCTAGTGTCATTTCAATTGGATTCATTATCATATCTTGATGAAAATTGTTATCCACATAACACTCCCTTATTTTGAACGATGGCATCTGGAATATTTCAATTTCTTACCATGGAAATTAGTAAATACATACACCATTTTTAAAGAAGTCTGGAATTGTTTCTTTCCAGCACTTTGCCCCACCAAAAAGAAGAAAAAAATAACTTATTGTAAAAGCTGAAATTCCTTTACGCAATAATTTTAGTAACAACACAGTGCTCCATTTATTCACTCCAGCATTCACGACAGACATCTGTTGTCTCTTTAACATGCTGTTCATGACAATAATAAAATCTCATTAATGATCCACCAAGACAAAAAAAAAAAAACTATGTTAAATTACACTATTAACCATGACAACATGTCATTCATTATGAACAGCTAATCTTAGAGAGGTGGGTCTATGACATCACTGTTTCAGAAAAGTTCTGTATTGCTTGTCCACACAAAGACATGAAGGCGGCATTTTCAGATTAATGCACTCTGGTCACCGTTTTCAAAACATATTTTTAGCCACTGAAAATGCCGTTTCGGTGTGGATGAAACACCAATACAACACAAAATTTATGCAGATAGGTCTGAACCAATTTCCGAGTGGACGGGGGCTAAAAAGTCTACTTGCCATGACTCAACCTATGTGGATACCATGACTTGGATGACTGAAAATCTTCACAGACATGTTTACTGCAGAAATTAGATGCAAGTGGTAACCTTCAATGCTTCCGAAGGAGGCACGGCCAAAACTGGAAAAGTTGCAGTTCCTTGATGGGATGCTTGAGGCTGTCTCCGAAAGTGAGCAGGCTCCCTGTATAGCAGGTGAATTTTTCTTCATACAACACCTTAACTTAAGGTTTAAACCACAAATTTAATTTAACCTTTATTTAACCAGGTTAGTCACATTGAGATCGAGACCTCTTTTGTAAGGGAGACCTGGACAATTATAAAGTTTCCAATTCACCTGACATCTATGTCATTCAATGCGCATATTAAACAAATATGTAGGACTGCTTTTTTGCATTTGCGCAATATCTCTAAAACTAGAAAGGTCTTGTCTCAGAGTGATGCTGAAAAACTAATTCATGCATTTATTTCCTCTAGGCTGGACTGCTGCAGCAAGACTACTGACAGGGACTAGAAGGAGAGAGCATATCTCACCCATATTGGCCTCTCTTCATTGGCTTCCTGTTAATTCTAGAATATAATTTAAAATTATTCTTCTTACTTATAAGGTTTTGAATAATCAGGTCCCATCTTATCTTAGGGACCTCATAGTACCATATCACCCCAATAGAGCGCTTCGCTCTCAGACTGCAGGCTTACCTGTAGTTCCTAGGGTTTGTAAGAGTAGAATGGGAGGCAGAGCCTTCAGCTTTCAGGCTCCTCTCCTCTGGAACCAGCTCCCAATTCGGATCAGGGAGACAGACACCCTCTCTACTTTTAAGATTAGGCTTAAAACTTTCCTTTTTGCTAAAGCTTATAGTTAGGGCTGGATCAGGTGACCCTGAACCATCCCTTAGTTATGCTGCTATAGACTTAGACCGCTGGGGGGTTCCCATGATGCACTGAGTGTTTCTTTCTCTTTTTGCTCTGTATGCACCACTCTGCATTTAATCATTAGTGATTGATCTCTGCTCCCCTCCACAGCATGTCTTTTTCCTGGTTCTCTCCCTCAGCCCCAACCAGTCCCAGCAGAAGACTGCCCCTCCCTGAGCCTGGTTCTGCTGGAGGTTTCTTCCTGTTAAAAGGGAGTTTTTCCTTCCCACTGTCGCCAAGTGCTTGCTCACAGGGGGTTGTTTTGACCGTTGGGGTTTTTCCGTAATTATTGTATGGCTTTGCCTTACAATATAAAGCACCTTGGGGCAACTGTTTGTTGTGATTTGGCGCTATATAAATAAAATTGATTTGATTTGATTTGACCTGCATGTCTTTTAAATGCACCGGGAGGAAACCCACACAAACACGGGGAGAACATGCAAACTCCACACAGAAAGGCCACAAGTGGGAATCGAACTCATGACCTTCTTGATGTGAGGTCAGGTGTAATAAGTGGCATGGCCACATTGAGTGACTACTCCTGTGTAGTCAGCCATGTTCAGAGCATTGCTTGCTCAGTGGCCGCTGATTTTATTTGGGGGGAGTATTAACTGTAATAATATGGCCTGTTGCATGCTTAGTTTACCTAATGGATCATCTAAGATGTCTAGGTGCACTATTTATGTCGGATGAAAATATTGTGAGTTTAAGGGGTTGTATTATATGGTTCTTGCTCTTTATTTTTGTTGTAATATGTGATAAATACCTTATCACATCTGATTATGTATCACACCTTGTATCATGCCCCTCGTATCTGTCTGAGCCCGAGTTGAACTCATACACAACGAGCCCTCTCTTCTCCTTCTTGCTTCCACTCAGCCATTCAGTGAACAAGATCACATCACTCTCCATTTTCCTGGTGGTGTTCCTGTTCTTGTATCTCTCTATAAAGTCATGAGTGTCCTTTTCACTAACTTCTTGGTGTCTCACAATTCTCCGTGCTAGGCAGGCTAAAACTCTCTCACCTTGATCAGACATCTTAGTTGAATGAAATGATCTGGACCCTGTATCGGGATCCTGCACTTGTGACCAGGGTAACACAAAATGGAGGTGTGTCATTGAATGGGCTGAGAAATGGGGGCTCCCGATTAGATGAAAAGTGGGGCGATACAAAGCCTGGTATTTTCAATGTCTTTTTTTGTATCGCCCTGATTTTATTGCCACAGTTTCCGAGGCAGAAAAATTGATAGGAGAAGTGTATGATCCACGAGCTTTAGACTGGGTAGTGTTTATAAACTAGGTAGCTGAAATTTTTCAAGGGTGGTTTGTGCAGATTCGCTGAGTTGGAAATGGTGTGTGAGTTTAGAATGTTTTAGAACCTTAGAACTTAGACTTCAACAGTTTTTTTGAAGAAGAATTCATTCATTATTTCCTGTTAATTACGTAAGTTGGAAAGTTAATTTACTGTCTTAATATATTTATAAATTGTTTAGGTTTTTGTTATTATATACAAACTATTATTATTATTATTATTATTATTATCAGCATTATTATTATTTTATTTTTACTTCTATTTTGTCATTTGATTTTTAAATGGACCACAATGGAAATACGTGTTTAATTTTCTTGTGTCAGAGTATTTTTTTTTTTTTGTATTTACAAATATTTTATGTACTTACATTGAACTTACTAAATAAAATCACACATGCACTCACACTTTTAATATATAGATGATTTACGTGCGGAATTCCTCTGCACATCTGTCTCAATGTGCCGAAAAAGTGCTGATGTCCACGTCTTTTCACAATTCCTGTGCTAGTCAGACGACGTCCCGGATAAAACAAAGCGTCCAGTTTGGAAATGAACAGCACATTCCACTGTTACAGGAGTTTTTGTCATGGAAAGAGGGGCGGTGCCGCATGGGGCACAACAACGCCGTGATGAAGCCTCACGGGACATGTTCTGGGATGTCCAGGCACATCCACAATTTCTCGGATAATGACTCGATGGAAAAACCACCGACAGCTGTCTGAACGCCATCTCAAAGCCGTCCTGTGAGACCAAAACGGAGGTGGTTTTGTCTCGCTCCATTAGCGCATCCATCGTGACGCCCGAAGCCTCCGCTCGGCTTTCCATAACAAAATCTCTTGTTAAAAGTGAAATCTGCCGGAAGATGGCTGATGTCCAGCTGTTGTGATAACCAGAGAAATGGCACACGATGGTCACGGATCCAGACAGCCATCCGTTTAGAAATGAAATGGTCGTTCAGCCTGTTGATGGCGGCTTCGGAGCACGGCGAGTCCAACGGCCACTGGGAGCTGTCCTTAAAGTGACAGTAACACTCCTTATTCTCTACCAAGCCCGTAACATTTTCACCGAAAGAGAGATACATTTTTCTAATGGTTTCCAGCTGCCAGTCTCTAACAGTTTCTGAAAAAATTCTGATGGAAAAAAAAGCCCAAATCATTCCGCCATTTCCTGGCAATGAAACAACGACGAGGGGGCTGGACCACTCCTCACTCAAAGCCTGCTCACAGGCGAATGACGCAACCGACAGGCATGGAAAAATTCACGCATGTGCACAAGGGTTCAAGCTTGTCTGACGCAATCACACGTGAATCAAATCCATATGGTTTTTGAAAAAAATAATAAGGTCGGATACTTTTCTAATAGACCTCGTACATTGCTGCTTCATCTTTCCCTCAATCCCAGTTCCTACTGCTGAAAAACAGCCCCACAGCATGATGCTGCCATACACATGAACGCACACAGAGGCTACTCTGCTATTATATATATATATATATATATATATATATATATGCATAGACACATTCTATGGTGTTGTGTTATATTGCATTTGGTTTATCTAGGTGTAAAATGGAAAGTGAGTGTCCATGCAAGCAAGCTTTTACAGAATTAAAATAAGTTTCAGCACACATGTTGAATGGATAATTTTCAATTTGTTATACATTTCTCATGTGCTTCTGCTTTTTGAAGATCTCTGTAGTGGCAGAGAGAATGTCTCATTTGCTAAGCCAAAAAAGAAGAAAAAAAGTTTTGTGTCAGCTCCTGCTACACTTATGTTAATTCCATAATTCCACTTATTGGGCATTGCATTTATTCCCACACTTGCTATCTTAATGTGCCTGGATTACAGTGACATGCGCTAACATGGAAGCAAGCACCGGCGGGTGGAGCAGAATGGGCTGCTTATAGTGTTTGGAATTCTGCCTCCTTGAAAACATCTGGATCTTTTCTGATCGGGCACATTTTTGGGCTCTCCTCTGTTTTGGGCTCACTTCTCACTGCAGCCACTCATGCTCAACATAAAGGGGAAGCGCAATGGATTGAAGATGAAGAGTGAAATTTCAACACAATCATAAGGTGAACGGCTCTCTCGTACAACTTGGAACCCTTCATTCAGACGATAGAGCCATTGAAAAGAATTGGATCATCAATAATGATAACACCAGCTTGATGAGCATGCATACCTGTTTGTTAGTTAATCGATCACAGATCCCGTGGTTCTCAGACCAATATGAAAATAACAAACAAAGAATGTTGCCAAACGGATGAGCTGCCAAAGTGACGTGTGTTCAACAAGACCCAGGTGGAAATGACAGAACAACTAATGTTGTCATGCCGGGCGGCAGCCTGGCGTCAGGAGCGGTTGGACCCGCAATACAGACTCCCAGACTGGACTTGGGTGTAAGAGAAAGCGTGGTCTTTATTTCAGCATCAGGTTCGGTACACATGTAATCAGTCAGCGAGGTAGAGGTACAAGAAGGGTCAGGCTGAGACGCAGTCAAGCACGAGCAGGATTCAGAAGCACGAGCAAACACCAACAACCGGGATGAGGCAAGAGACATGGTCGAAGACAACAGAGCAGGGTCCGTAACACAGCAAGACAAAATCAGGATAATGAAGGGCGCTGGAAAGAGTACAAGACTACAATCTGGCAGTGAGCCGTGAGACTGTGGAGGCTTAAATACTTGTGGGTTAATCAGTGAGAAGTGAGGGACAGGTGGTGTAAACGAGGTGCACGTGAGGAACAATCTAGAAGGGGTGTGGCTTCTGGCTAAAGAGTAAACACTGTGCAAGATAGTGAAGGAAGGGAAACTGAGTGGAGTGATGTAAAAGACAAAGACACAGGAGCAGGTGGCAAGAGTGTGAGTGAAAGATACGGGGCAGGTGCAGTGATGTGAAGTGAGCAGAAACAAAACAGACTGCATCAAAGTGAGGGAAAAAACATAATATCAGATGCAGGGCGTGGAGTGAACAGAAGCAACTGGGCGTGAGACCAGGAATGAAGACATGATGGGAGGTGCAGAGTGGAACAAACAGCAAAAACGGAACCGAGCAAAAAGGAAATGAGGGTCAGAATGTAATACAACAGGAACCAAAATCAAACATGAGCATAAATACAGAAGCAACTAGAACTGATCAGTACAAAAGCAGAATTAAACAGGAACAGACTAATTACCAGAAAGCAAAACCCGATATAAAGTATAACAGAAAACATACAGATGAAAGCTAAATGAAAACAATGAAAACCCAACCTGGCTGAACAACTAGAACAGCACTTGACCATGGCTAATAAAACAGAGCTGGGGCAGACGGAGAGTAAATGAAAGAGGAAAAATGAGGATCGAAGCCCAGAGCCGGCCAAAATCGTGGCAAATGTGAGGAAAATCAGTGACAATTAAGCCTCAAATGATGAGAATGGCCACATCTGTAGATCTTCATCACACATTTTTTTCTTAAAAATCCTCAGCCCTTCCCCTGTGCATGTCAAGGTTTTCTTGTTGAATCAATGAGTTACCTTGTAAAGCCCTACCATCACTTTCATGGATATGCATCCTAGAATGTAACAAACTGTTTTCCACAGATGTGATCTACTGAGCAGCGTGCACTGTGATGACATAAACACAATAAACTGAACTTACACAATACAGTGTGTGCAGAAACAACAGTAGCATAACTTCAGACACCATAACATGACTGTAGTATCACTGTAGTACAACCCTGCCCATTCTGGAAATCCTCCATTTGATGGCATGTCCGACAACTTCAGCAGCTCAACAGAAATGCAGAGATCATCAAAGGTTATCAAAGTTCATGAGAGAAAAAAAAAGAAAGAAATTGTGGTGTTGAAAATTCGGCTACAACTGAAACTAATACCCCCGTCACACATATGCCAACTGAGGGCGAATGGCGTCAGAATGACACATCCGGCTACAATCGGGAAGTATTGAGGTGCTGTCTGAAGACCAACGGACAGTGGTCTGTGAGCACTGACATAGTTGGTCCCATTCACTCAGCTGTCCCGAGGGTGTTGCAACACTCTTGGTGCCATCGAGATGCGACGCACATCTGACAGCGGTCTATGTGCAGTTTTTGCATCAAAACAGCATTTGAAACGATCTGATCGCGGTTGATTGAGCCCTGAGATCGATCGGTCACAGCTAAAGCCTGCCGACATGTTGCGGGATGTCCACATCTGCTGGACCCCGGCCAGGGAGAGCAAAGGAAATGTTACTATGTAATAACATGTATGTGGCAGGCATTCATTATGTACAGTGGGTGTGAACAGTGTACAATCAAACCGTAAGCACCATGTGCTGCTGCGCCTCTATGTGGTCTCATGTGCAGTAATGCGTCATCATACACGTCGTAGCTGAACAGATCTCACTGCTGTAATATACATATTATTACCGACCACCATCTAAAGGCTGTAGGAGGTGTGACATGGAACTGTATCACCAGGCCATGACAAGAATATTAAACATGAAACTTACTTCCAGGACAGCGCAGAGCGCACAGGATCCAGATAACAGCCTGTAGCGAAAAGACTCTCACCCGGGTGCTGTGTGTTGCACATAACCATGGCAAAAATAATCCAATTGACATCACAGTATACAGAGTTGTGTTGTGCTGCTGAAGTGAGCAAAAAAGAAAAAAGAAATTAAAGTTCACTGGAAAGGCTGCGTCTGACGCATGGTGTGACACTGCTGCAAACTTTTAGCAAAGGTGTCCAGTGGCACGCACGCTTAGTGGCTCATGCAGCCATTATGAACACACACACAGCTGAGTGATCATTCCAGCATGTGCGCCCCGCACACACACGCGCACATGAGGTCAGTAGCCGGGATAGGGCAGGACGAGCACAGATGTGATTGCATGAGAGAGTGAGTGACCGCAGCATGGCAGCTTGGACACATATGGCATGAGTCCGGTCCATACATTGGTTGTACTCCGGTGTCCAGTACCAGCAAGGACTGCGCAAAGGGAGGAAGACAGATCTCCCTCCCACTCCAGTCCCGTGTTTGCCATCCAGACGTTTGGACATTTAACATGGACTCCTACTGGAATTTGCACTGTTTGGGAGACAGCCTCAAGCTGCCAGTCAAGGAACTGTCACTTTTTCTTCTTTTGGTACGGCTTCATCAAAGTTTACCACTTACTATGAAGATAAACTCAAAGTCAAGTCAACCAAAAAGAAAATGTTCAGTGTCTGCCTGTGTTACTCTACAGGAAGAAGATAGACAGAAATGGAGATGACGTCAAAGACCAGTGAACACTGTGAGGGGAAGGGAACATTTGCCTCAGTGATCAAATGCATGTACAGCAGTTGGAGTTCAGATTGTTCTTTTCTAGCCTGGATCTTCTTTTATTGTAATCAACGCATGTCCCAGATGACCCGTGTTGACGTGTTCATTTGATGTTTTCAGCATGCCGAGACTTTGCAGACAGTGCAGCAGGAACCAACCTCGTTGACTTCATTCATACATTCCTCATATCAGCCTCAGAATGACAAGCAGAGGACGGGGTTCCAACCTTAAAACAAAACCAATTCTCTGCGTGCCTTGTCAAGGGTGGGAGATGTCTGCAGATAGCAGTACAAAAGATCTACCCTTCCTTTTCACACGAAAAGAGAAATTTTCATTTCATTAAGTCCAGACTAAAGCGTAATTATCTCCCCACAGACCTTAATCACCAACAGAAGGATAACAGAACAAAAAGTAGTTTCCACTTCAGACAAAGTGTTTTTTTTCCTGTCCACTGCACTGTGGACGAGCCCATTCCCTGAATGAAGAGGAATATGAGAACAAGTAAAGGCCCACTTTCAAACACTGACTGTAGCATAGTGTGAAGGTTGGCATCGTGGTGTCACTGGGCGTCTTTCGACTTTCTTTATCTTCAGCTCTTCGACTGATGGAGGCCGGACTGAGCTTTGACTCGGTGGACAGTCAGTCAGACCACTGAGAACGCCTGAAATTAAACACGGATATGAAATTGTGTGTATTCAAAATGACGAACGCTGCCTAAAGGAGTGTGTGATGTTGCTGTGTTCCCCAAATGAAAGGTCCCTCAAGGACTCCAAAGAAAGATTTCTGCAGCAGGGAGAAAAAGAATGGAAAAAAATATGCCCAGATTTAATTAGCTCATGTGATATAATTGCCATTATGTAAAATGCGGTTGAGGCATTTTGCTGGAGTGGGGTGTCATTTTTAGCACCATGAGCAGACAATATGTTTTCAAATGGGAATTGACGGGCCATCAGTTGTTTTAGTGCACAGCACCAAGGTCGACGTAATTAGACTCGTGTCATTTTAATCAGGACAGCTCAGCGGCCATCTCTTCCTCAAAGAGTCAGTGGGTTTTAAACAGCTCAGGGATTTTTGGATGTTTGTGTGTGTGTGTGTGCGCGTGCGCGCGCACATGCGCAGGCCCAAGGTGTCACCCAGCTTCGGGTTACGGAGTACGATCTGGTTCTCTCACATGCTCAGAACATTAATGAGCTGGATGCACACCAAGGGAACAAGAGGAGCACCATGGGAAAGGACTCCCTCGTTCTATGCACATCTCTCTTCATTTGAAAATAATCAAAATATCAAACATTGGAAATATTCTGCATCTCCCTGGCTATCAGATTTTGAATGCAGTCTCATAGTGATGTTAGTTACTTGCAAAATGTAATGTTACAACTCTTTCAGGGTGCTCATATTACACCAGTAAGGGCAATGCTTTGTGAATACAACAGAAAGAACATAGTAAAACAAACAAAATCCACACACACACACACACACATTTATATATATATATATATACACACACATGGATTTTAAAAGCAAAGTACTGGATTTAACTTTCTACACACACTAATCAAAATTCACTTTATGTGACCTCCAGCAAAAAAAAAAAAAATCAAAAAGACAAAACACTCAGTAGTCAGTAGGAGCCTACTCCTGGAGGAGTCAGTGGAGCTCTGCCAATCAGTGGGGGTGATGGAGGGGCCAGCACAATATTAACATCCAAACATCTTTGTAACGTTCCCTTGGCCACGGTTCAGGTCATTTGTGTACAAGGTGACAAAGGTAACATGCAGACAAATAGCAGTGAACTTCCCCCTGTGATGCCGCTACTGTCAGTGTCGGGGCAGGACGGGCCAATGACATTAGCCGTGAGGACAAAGTCAGCCGCTGCGACATTTCTTATTCAGCCACCTCAAAAAGAATGGAAAAACATTCCACTACGCACCATTTCTCACTGTGTCTGTTTATGATGATATTAATAGTTCTGTAAGTTCATCGTTTTTAACATTAGTCATTAATATTTCACAGGGAGTTAATATTAATCTGATCAGAAATTTTTCACCCATCAATGATTTAATAGCTACATTAATAATTAAATAAAAAAGAATGTTCAGCACAGAAGGGGGGGAAAAATTACACATTCGTGACTAATGTGAGAAAAAGTTAGACTGTAGTGTCCTGTGAAGTTATTTTAGTGAGAGCAGCTTCAGCATGCAAACTGTGAGCTGGAGGGATTAGACAAACATCCACACCTTGACCTGGCCTCAGAGCAAAAACACGCTGAAAAAGATGCCCGGAAAGAAACTTTTCCGACACAGAATGTGGCAGACAAATGGATTTTGATTCATTTTACGAGTAATAAATGTCACTTATAATCCTTGTTTTACGCCGGTGTCACACTGGATGACCAACCCTGATGCAGCTCATCACATCACGAAGTGTCTGTCTGAGTCATGGGCATTTGTGTACTTGTGTACAGCAGTCACAAAAACACAGGACTCTGTACAAGATGATGACTTGTTTTGTGTGTGTTTCACAGCAAACATGAATGACATGGATATCATCAGATGGAGACCATTATAGGTCACCTTTTGCATTGCATACTGCAATGCAACAGTCACTGTCAAAAGTAAACTACAACTGACAAAAAGTGATGGTTTCATTGGAACAAGTAGGAATATGTTATTTTCAGGAGATAATGGACTTTCTATCTAACGTGTCACAATTGTGAGAACTTTGTGAGGAGCTGCCGTGGGACATTGTTCTCTGGCTAGTGACTGTGTGGGTTCCATGCATTTATGAGTACTTCTTAGATGGACTGGATGTGGACTATTTTTGCCAGCTGGCTACTGCGCGTTATCCATGTGTGAGGACTTCTTAGACAGAGTCGACTTTACAATCTTGGAAATCATTCTACAAGTGGTGATTGCCCTGTTCAGTTTTTTTTTTTTTCCTTTTGTATTTTGTTCTCCTCAGTGGAACTGGTAGGCTTTATTTTTATTTTACTTAGAGAGAGTCTGTTGGATTTTGGATCTTCATGACTGCTCTCTGTAACACAGCAGCACTGTTACCTGTTACATGCGCAGGTGGAACTCTCTGCTGTTTTTCAGGCTGTCTGATCACACAGATGTATTTCTTAGATTTTTCACAGTTATACTGATGACAACACTTAAGCGTGCACAACGCTGAGCATCTAGAGGCCATTTTTAACAGGTTGTATTCATGACAACCGTGCACGCACACTAAGTTTTATCACAGTGGAGAGCAGCAGCTGCTTTTTACAGTGATGGCATCAAAATTAACAGATATCACATAAAAACGAGGCATCATAACACAACATCACACTTACGTAAACTTTGTAATTAATCTGCGGCTCCATTCTTGACGTTAGTGGCTACATTCCATTGAAGCACACACTGGGATGTTTTCCTTAAAGCTACGTAAATGTTATAAGAAACACTTGAAAAAACAAGTACTCACAAGTACTTTGCTTTCAGCAGTCTCCGTAGATGTTTGTTGTGAAGCCGTATAGTTTGAGACCGGTCACGGAAGTGCACAAAGTAATCCCGGTGTATCATCGGATGGTCACTAACAGCCTAAATCTAAGCTGTTCTGATTGCAGTGCGACATGTCCTTTAAGGGGCAAGTCGAATATAAGCTGAATATAACTTAAATGTTTCCCAAAGTAATACGTTGCCCATGTGGTTATATCAACTACTGTTGAGTGATGGTTGTTGATGCAGTGCCATCTGAGGGATCTGGAATCACTAGTGTTCACCTTAGACTTGCACCCAGATTCCTTGAATCATTTAATGATATTTGTGCAGAGAGAGAAATACACAAATCCCTTCCAATCTATCTTTGATAAACATTTTGATAATGTTGTCACTCATTTGTTGACAAACTGGAGATCCTCTGCTCGTTGTGAAAGACTAAGTCTTTCACAAATACTGTTTTTGTACTGATTTTGTAATCATTCAAATTCAAAGGATTCAAAAGAATTTTATTGTCATATGTACAAAGGAACATGTTCCCTGCACAATGAAATGTGATTACTGCATTTAACCCATCCTAATTGCCAGTTAGGAGCAGAAGTCGCCTTTAGGCGCCCGGGGAATGCCCGGGGAATCATGATTATAATATCAACAACAACAAGAATTTATATGGCATTTTAAGGAATCCAACCCAAGGTATCTTAATCACCTGTTGACATTACTTGTTCGCAAAGCTGGAGCCTATCCGAGCAGTAATAGGTCAGGGTACACCTTAGACAGGACAAGCTCACACTTGCACACCCACTACTGTCAATTCAGAGTCATCAATTACTGAACTTACATGTCTTTGGATGTGGAAGGAAGCCAAGAGCACCAAGAGGGAACCCATGTGAACAGGGGAGGAACACACAAACTCCACACAGAAAGGACCAAGCGGGAAGTGATTCCATGACGTTCTTACTGTGAGGTAACCGTGCTAACCACCAAGCCACTGTGTCACTCTGAAATCCCATAAATTTTTATTTTATTATTTTTTTGGGTTGTTTTTTTCTGGTTTTGGGGTTGTAGATAAAATTGCAACAACAGTCTTGCTATATCTACTTGTCCACTTTCCGTTCCACATGACAGGAACGACACCTTCTGACAACATCTTGCAGTAGGCCCCCACCGCACATCTCATTAAACTTGTACAAACATATGGTTTATTAAAAACCACATTTAAGGTGCATATTGTATCTTGTGTGGGGTCTCTGTTCAAAAACAGTTTTCACTTCAGTGGGTGAGCAGTTGATTATTTTTTTATTTTGCTTTAGATGTCCATCCATGTGCCCATCCATTTTCTGATTTTGCTAATCTGAGTTAAGGGTCGCCTGGAGGCTGGAGCCCATCCCTGTGGTCAGAGAGTACACCCTGGACAGGCCGCCTGATTAAAATCTGACCAATGTTCATGTGCAATTTAATGACAAATGGAAAGAGATATTTCATCAAGCTGTACAGTCAAGTCTGATAAACTATTAATCAGATGATGGACAGTGACACCAGCTAAATTTAAACACAAAGTAGGGAAAAACCATCTCATACTTTTCCCTTAAATGATTCAGTACTGAATAGAATAAAAAATTGCAGACTCCTTTTAATTACATTGAGGTGGGATAGTGGCTGCAGATGTCAGCGTGGACTGTTCATCCTTCATCATGTTTAACCCAGAATGTCAAGTCACTGCCAAGATCACATACACACACACGCTCAGAATATATTGTAGCAAAACAGAAGATTTTGAAATAATTACTATTATGATCCTTATGATATATATACACACATGTAATCACCATTACATATGGCATTACAGCAATATAACATTTGTCATGGAATATGGAATTCAATTAAAGAGAACAAATCTAAAAGTGTTTGATCTCTTCAACAGAAATAATGACACTTGGCAATATGATCTTCAATTTTTAACTTGTCTCTAACTCTGCAATACAAGACTCCATTTTTTCCCCATGAACGTTCCATCCAAAAATGGTTTTGAGGTAGTTTCAAACCTGCAACATAAATCTGATGTCTTCCCAACCCTTGGCTCTTTGCATTCAACATTTATCCACAGGAATGTTATTTATGGCAAAGTGTTGGGCGGGTTTACAGAACATCAGTGAGAGCTACGTGATAAGCTAACGTTTCTGGCTTGTCTTCATGATTTTTTTTTTTATTTTATTTTATGTGATGTAGCTGAGTGCTAATTTAAAAAGGGGCACTTTGTCATCTGTACAGTAGGGGTCGATACCAAGTCACGGTACTAGCAAAGCAACTAAGACATACGGTACACATACCTGTAATCTCGTCCCATAATTTTGATAAATCAGCGTTGGATGTGGTGAGCTATTAGCCTGCTGTTTTGTGCAGCTACTACAAGCATTTTAAAACAGTTTTGCTGTGTTTCACAGCACAGTAATGACACAACAAACAAAATCAGCACACCCGTGGAGAGTTTTAGAAAGATATTTACACGTTGCTTTTCTTTCAAATTCTCTGTTTGTGCTAGCACAAAGCTGACAGCAGCTAACAACAGAATGGTGGCACACCTTCGGTGAGCTTAAAAAAAAAAAAAAAAAAAATACCAACACTTTGCTCCCCCAAAAATATAGTCTTTCTAAGGATAGCATGAGATAACAACTTACCAGTCAATCAGGTAGCACTTTCCACAAGTTCTCCATTCTTCCTGTTCACAGTGCAGGCCAGGGCCTTATCCAGTGCGAAACAGGAAACAGGACAGAGCCTCCCCCCAAGCACGCTTAGAGCAAATGTCCATTTTCGAACAGGACTCTGATCCATGCATTTGTCTGTTCTAGAATGGACTACTGCAATGTTCTATTCTCCGTCTTACTGCAGTCCAGCATAGGGGTCTCCAACTGGTTCAAAATGCTGCTGCTAGAATTTTGATTAAAAGTAGAATGTTTGACCACATTAGACCAATTTGGCCTCCTTTCATTGGCTTCTACAATTAACTTATAAAATTATTCATGGATTAGTGCCTCCATACCTAGCTGACCTAATTACACCCTATATACCGGCCTGTGCTCTGCATTCCCACAGCACAGGTTCAAAAAAAGTCAGTAAGCCACAGAGCCTTCTTATTGTGCACCTGTCCTGTGGAATAATCTCCCTGCAAAGACAAAACAGTCAGATTCTGTAGAGATTTTCAAGTTCAGACTACAGATGTATCTATTCTCTCTCTTGTATGGTTAGCATACCAGTGTAGTATGGAACTATGCTTCCTCTCCTTTTAATTCATATTATTAGCAACGGAACAGGTCTCCGCCACATTATGCCTAAATTCTGGGTCTGTTAGTGAAGCACAGGGCTAGCTTTCGGCAACCACCTTACCAATGTCTTTGCTTCCCTGTTGATTTACTGCTGGTGAATTAATGCCTCAGGTGCAGTTATTCAGGCAGTTATTTCCGGCCAACTGATTCTGCTCTTTTTCTCTCTGTCCACATCTTGCAAATTATATTAAATACAGAATAACTGGTCCGAGGGTCACCGGGGCTATGAGTAGAGGGGACTGTGAAGTGCCTGTGAGAAAAACAGCATTTGTACAAAATGTTCTGTCCTACAAAGGCGGTGTCCAATGTGATACTTTGCCAACTACAGTGAGGGAGGCCCCAAGCTTTAAAGCTTTCAAAAGTCACTTAAACGAGTGGCTCAAATCACTTCAAAAATGTGAGCATTATGAACTCAATTGTAGAAACTAAGAAAAACCGTAGGGAACATGCAATGCACTGCAGCACTTTATAAGTTATTGTTCTTAAAGCTACTGTTTTTAAAATATATAAATGTATGAAATTAGACTTGCAATTTTAACCAACTTATTCCAATTGAATTGTAAATGTAGTTTTTTTTTTTACTGTGTGCCCTCCTTTGAGTTTGTGTAAGATAACTGTTCATGCTCAGATCACATCAGTGTCATCTTGTTTCCTGTCTCTTGTCCAGTCTGTATCTTGTTAGTAGTTAATGACCCCTATGTAATATAGTCTGTTGTTGTATTGTAAGCTCCTGTGATGTTTGTATGTTTTTACTGTAAATTGTTTGTTAATTTTTACAGTCTGTCAGGGACTACAGATGGAAATTAGCCCATGGGTATAATATGACATATTTACACTTTATGTGTTCATCAATATGTGTTGTCCTTTGTATTTAAATGCATGCAATTAAATACATTTATCTAAGCAGTATTAAGGACAAATGTATCAAGTACGGGTTGTCCAATGAAACATATTACATTGTATTGAGTTTTAAGAAACAATACAGAGCCCTACAGTACACCACTACCAAAAAAGTGTTTGTTTCATTTTACCCACATTAAAATTACTAATTCCCATTATTAATACAAATATGAATAGCTCATTGTTTAGCACAGCTAAGCTATAGCCAGCATTCCAGAGAGGCCATTGAACATAAAATTACTGTTATTGTTACTATTACACTGGTCAAAAAAAAAAAAAAAAAAAACGTTCTTTCATGGACTACCAAAAGAACCATTTCAGAGTAATATTGGGGTACTGAATCCAAGCTCAGATTTCCTCTATCACATCCTGTTTTTTTTTTGTTTTTTTTGCAATCTGCATGTTCCACATTGATGGATTATGCAAAACGTGCTCATTCACTCACAAGTTTGACACCACTAATTAGGCACAAAACAGCCTCAAAAGCATTGTTTTTGAACCAGGTTCACAAAATGTGAACAAGAGCCGTAATATCGTTTATGGCACCGAAGAGGTGCAGTAGAGAAACTTGAATCTTCGACTGGACTGGGTTGATTGACGCGAGGACGTTTTGCTTCAAACCGCAGAAGCTTCCTCAGCTAAAATTCTTGCTCTGGTAGTCTGACATCTGTCTTGACCCTTGTAGAGAAGAACGAAGGTGTGTGAGACTGCAGCTTTTGCTTCAATGCCTGATACAAGAAATACATTTTCATATCTCAAAAATGTGATGTGATTGACAAAAAGTAACACCAGATTCAGATTCAGTACCCCAAATGACCATAAAACAGTAGTCAAAGTTTTCAAACATCAAAACAGAAATATTGAACAATGTACAAATCAAAAGAAACAACCCAAAGCAACAAGACAAAAAAACCCATCTCAAACATGATCATTCAGTTAAATAAAGTAAAACCATCCGCTAGTGATGAGTAGCGGAAAAAAAAAAGCCAAGATTTAAACCAAGGATGAAACATCTCTGTCCAATATTATTCTGAGTTTTTGACCACACACATACGAGGTCTGTCACAAAAGTATTGGACCTTTTTATTTTTTTCAAATACCATATGGATTTGAATCACGTGTGATTGCATCAGCCAAGCTTGAACCTTCGTGCGCATTTGTGAGTTTCTGTCGGTTGCGTCGGTTGCGTCATTCGCCTGTGAGCAGGCTTTGTGTGAGCAGTGGTCCACCCCTCTCGTCGGATTTTTATTGCGAATAAATGTCTGAACGATTTGGAGCTTTGGTGCATCAATTTTTTCCAGAAACTGTGAGAGACCTCCAGGTGGACACTATTTGGAAAATTCTGTTGGCTTTCAGGGATGATTTTATGGGGATTAAACAGATTAAGGAGTGCTCCAGCCAGTTTAAAGACCGCCCACAACTGCTGAGAGCGCGCCGCGCTCCGAGTGCCGATCGACAGGCTGAATCAACCAGATCATTTCCAACGTGAAGGCTTTGTTGATCCAGGACGTCGTCTGACTTACACAAAAATGGACGTGGAAATCAGCACTTTTTTGGCACTTTTTTTGGCACATTTCACTGTTACAAGAGTTTTTTTCATGGAAAGAAAAGCGGACGGACGTCGTACACACACATATTATATATATATATATATACACACTCAACAAAAATATAAACGCAACACTTTTGGTTTTGCTCCCATTTTGTATGAGATGAACTCAAAGATCTAAAACTTTTTCCACATACACAATATCACCATTTCCCTCAAATATTGTTCACAAACCAGTCTAAATCTGTGATAGTGAGCACTTCTCATTTGCTGAGATAATTTGCCTTACAATATAAAGCGCCTTGGGGCAACTGTTTGTTGTGATTTGGCACTATATAAATAAAATTGATTTGATTTGATATATATATACATATATATACACACACACACACATATATATACACACACACACACACACACACACACACACACACACACACACACACACACACACATATATACACACATCAGTGGTGGGCACACTTCCGATAATCCAATAACAGATAATTATCGAACATAATGTTTTCATTATCGGATTATCTTTTTAGATAAATTTAAAAACCATCATCGGACTAATTATCTTCCAATGAATTACCGTCCGTACTAAACTAAGCTGAACAGTGAAAAACATTTTTAAAACTGTTAAAGCTGTTGAGACCTACCTGTTAAAAGTTTCCTAATAGGCATGTTGTTCTACCCCCTGCAAACAGAAACCACTCTATCGTCTGTAAGCAAAGGAGAACTGGTGACCAAAAAAAGAGTCATTTCCTTTAACAACATACTAATATAATCGCAATGTCACCAAGTCATCCAGAGGCATACATGTTTGACTTATGGTTCAAATTTTAACCACTCATTTTAGACAAGTTATTTAAAATTATTGTCATGTCTGAAGTTTATAAAGTGAAATATCAGATATATGTTTTCGTTTTAAAGTAATGTGCTAATTTTTAAGGTTTTGTGAGCACATGCTGTGCCAGGCAGCAATGCATTATGGGTAGCATAAGGTAATCTCAGACGTGAGACAAATGCATTTCAGACACTCTGTTCAGGGTCCACAGATAACAGTATTAAACTCTAGTGCCTAAAACTCTCGTGAATATATTCTCTGGGTTTATAGATGTTAGTGTATTTGCGTTTGTTAAATTCCACGCATCTTAAATGTAGCAGACACGGATTATCTGGAATTTTGTTTGACATTTTTTCAAGGCCGCTACTGCCATCTACTGGCCAGGAGTGTTCATGGCAGTATTAAATGTCTGGGTACATGGCTGCTCTCAAAGTCTTGGTATTGTCCATTGTCCAGGCGCTTTTTGTGTGCATATATGTTAACTTTGTATTCTAAAACTACGGTTAGAAGTAATTCCGACTCCTTATCGGTCCACACAAACGAGGTTGGCGCCATGTTTTTAGTTTTTGTGGAAGTGACGACAAGAGAATAAGGCTCCTGATTGGATAGAATTTTAATCAGTACCGCCACCCAAAGGTTTGGCAGACTAATTACAACACATTTATACGGTTCGATGTGGATGGATTTTTTTTTTAAACGACGTAGTGTGGATGAAGTTTTTTCCCCAAACTGAAAGGGTAAGATATTCGGTTTTACAAATACCCAACAACATGTGTACATGGCCTTATGTCTGTGAAAGGCTCTATATAAATACATTTACTTACTTACTTACTAATATTGAGTGCACGTTTTACAACATCATAAAAGTTTTAAAACATGCAATTGCGATGACACTTCCAGGGCTCCGTAAAAATGCCTGTTTTTACAAA